>NW_010165798.1:0-2190 GCF_000695765.1 Mesitornis unicolor | reverse complement strand
GAGACCTACAGCTTGGGCTCTAAGGCTTTATTAGAAAGTGAAATCAGAACAGACCAAGAACAAAGTACTTAATTTTCAAGATACCGTGGAAAATTTCATTTTTTTTTTGTTCTTTCTCCCTTTTAAATGGACATGGGGTTTTAACTTATTTTCACAAGTTTGGTACCTGTGCCAAACATACATTTGCAATTCATGCAGTCATTCCTGTAGTCAGTACAGGACCAGCAAAAGCTGCACACAGTTTACCCTAAGAAATACAACTACAGCCAGGTTTTTGTACATGGATTTTGGGAGGGTATAAAAACACAGGTCAAAATGGGAAGCTGGGGACAACAGATGCTATGTGTTATAACACACACACAAACAAAAAGGTTTATCTTCCTTGTGATTTGCTATCACTACTGTTTCAGAGACAATTAAAAGCAGCAAGCTGACTTTGATGTAGTAGTGAAAAACTTGCTGCAGAGAGTCTGATGCACTGCATAGAGACAACTCTGCTGAAAAAGTTCAGAATTGCTTTGCATTGAATAGCTCCTCTCTCCAGACATGATACTACAGAACCACATGCCAGTCCCATTTATAAAAATAAAACACTACCTGGACAGCTTGTAAAGGGTCTATATTAGTGCTGCCTGCACTAATGTTATAGAAAAAACAAAGCAAGCATAGATCAACATTATTGATGATAGCTTAGGAACCGTCAGGCTGTTGCACACTTCCATAGTCTCACTCTGAATCTGCAGAGGCTGACTATTAAAAATAGACCAGGAACAACTTTGTGCTGTAGACAGTTCTCTCAATACATTTTTTAAAAAATCATACCTGCCTTCATCAAGAAGGATGAAAAATTATCTATAAATTGAAGAGAGAAACAAAAGTAATACTTTCGTCAAATAATTTCTGACATGACATATTTAGAAAGGCATCAGTGTAGTATCTGAGCTGAATCTGTCAAACTGAAGAAAGACACCATGGACTGAGCGTAAGTATTTCTGCTGGCTTTGGTGCTCTGCAAGGTCTCAGAGAAAGCTGAAATCTGAGAAATTTGGATGAAGAGAAAGAACGAAGTTTTTTAAAAAAGAAATAAAAATTACTCAAGATTATTTTTGAAAGTTTGGGGACCTTTAGGCCAATTTCAAGATACTGCAATAGAACAGGAAGAGAAAACTCATGAGCTTTGAATACTTGGATTTGGCAGTGCTAGACAATTCCACTGCCTTTCACTTCATTATGGGATTCAGATCAAAATAGACTTCCTTGTTTTAAAAACCCTTCACGGGCTTACTCTTGCCAACCTGTGAACTGTGGCCCCTGTATTCAACAAGTACTGGCTTTCTTTCTGTCCTTTCACACATTCTCGCCTCTAACAGTGCAGAAACTCTTTCTCTCCCTCAGGTCCCTACACCTGCTTTGTGATTCATCAATCCACCCACACAAACAGCTCAACAGCAGCAACAAAAAACAGACTCCTACTCCCACAGAAATCTTTTTTCTGTCCCTTATTTTCCCCTCGATTTCTCTTCCCTTCTACTGTTGTTTGCTATTTGCCTTGGTACCTCTGCTGATGTCCTGGCTGCAACAGGCTACTCAGACAGGGAAGCAGGAAGTGCTCCACTTCCACTCCACTTTCCATTTTCTACTCAAGTAGTTACCTGTATATCTACACCAAACTGCACACGCTGTCCTGTTTATCCCTGGAGTGATGGTGGATACTATGTGAGTGATGCTCAGGTAAAATAAAAGGTAACATCTAGATGAAATAACAGGTTTAAATAAATAAATTTAAAAAAGACATGATGCGAAGGCTAGAGACTGCTAAGGCAGGGAAAGCATAGATTTAAAATAGATAGATTTCAGTGTTTTCAGGAAACAGCATTGTAATATCTTCTCATATTGACAAAGCATCACCTACAGCCACATTTTTATATGGGAGTAGGACACTCTTGGTGGCTCTGCTTTGGAAACAGCACTAGACTTTAAATCTTTCCTGAACACACTTATGTTTAGCAGTTTAACAAAGTTCTGGAAGAGCACAAGAAGAAGTAGATCCATATCTAAATGTATCTTACATAAAAATAACTTATAAACTTCAGTGACTTTGGAAGACAGGGACAGATATCTCAGGTGTTTCCTAATTCAAAACATTTCATTGCAAGGGTTCTTTTATGACAGCACTATGGGGATTAAAAT
>NW_010165797.1:8039-34886 GCF_000695765.1 Mesitornis unicolor | reverse complement strand
CGCCTGTCCTTGGTGGGGGGGGAACGACGGGGCTGACGGTCGCGGTGGGGAGGCGCCCTACCTGCCGCTTTGGGCAGTGACGTGTGAGCCGATGGGCGACAGGAGAACCCTTCTGGCCGCCGCTCGGAGCGGTGTGCGTGGTGGTGGGGGGGCCGCGATCCTTCGTGGATGCTCAGACCGCTTCGGTATTTAATGCTTTGCCTGGGTAAGGGAGCCACCAGGGACTGGCCCGCTTTTCTGGTCCACGGGGAGAGGACTGGCAGCAGATGTACATCAGATAAACAGAACAGGCGTAATGGAAGAAACTTGCCGGGCAAAATGAATACATGATTAAATATTTTAATGGGGTAGTGGGCATTGATGCCGTATCTGGGCTGTTGTGAGTAATGCAATACACTTCCCTCTGATTAACAGCCTTGCTTTTAGTCTTTGTTTTCTTCAAACTAAGAGCACACGGGTGAATTACTTTGAGAAAAGGCTTTGCACTTAAAGCAGCTGGTTTGCTTTGCTCCATTCTCTCTCAGGTTGCACAGCTCCATATTACTGACTTTACCTGCTTTGGAGAACACTGCTATATAGGTCCCAGAGCGAGAAGGGGCACTGGTGTGACAGGAAGCACCACCTGTCCGTAAACGTGTGTGTACACAGATTGGGAATATGTGGAGACTGTAATTTAGCACTGCAAACAGAAGGCTACCAAGCAATTGCCTTAACAGCTCTAATGGTCAAGTCTGTTCAAGAAATCAAATGACTAGTGCATTTTCCTAGATTATATGAAGATATTAAATGCAATGTTTTCAGGGGTGATTTAAAAAGCCAATAAATAAGAAGAAAGGTAGTAAGCTAAGCTTTGTAGAAATTCTGAAGCTGAGCTGCTGTAAGGGCCCATCATTCTTGAGGCTTGCAAATAAAAACTTTGACTTTGTATTCTGCTCTGCTTTTACTGTCGTTTTCCATTTGTAACCTCCTCCCTTGCCATTTGTAGCCACGCTTGATAATAAGACTGCTCACAATACTGTCGGAGCACCAGAGAAGCAGAGACGGAATAGGTGTCCAGGCAGACTCCTGGCTTTGGAGCCTCAGAAGAGACCCTTCCAAGTAAAGACGGCTCACGGGTGAACTTCCACCCTTAGTATATCCACACTGATATATCACTCAGTGCTGCTGGGCTGCATGGTCTTTCTCATCTACCACAACAACCTTATTAGCCCACGAATACAGCAGTGAACTTTGACCTATACTGAACTTGTGGTGTGCAGAGTGATCTCGTGAGCACTGCTTTGGTCTTCACTGTATGCGTTGTCTTGTCTTATTGTTTGAATTGTTGAGATTTGGGGCCCAGTCCATTAACTGCTATCTGCCTATGTCTACCTGTGATGTTTGTATGAGTTCCTTGAATGGGTTATATCCCTTTAGATCCTTTAATTCAATTAACAGAAGAGTTGAGCTCTTTTTGCAATTGATGATGTTTGCTTTTCACACTCAGAAGTTCTCTTAAGAACTTTATAAATGCTCCACAGTCCCCATGATGCCCCTGTTTGTTATACTTGAAAAGAATAGCAAGAAACAGAAAAACAGTGATATGCTCAAGGTTTTAGAATTTACCTTATGCTTTAACTTAGAATCTAAGAATTTTTTGGCTTTATCTCTGTGCTCCAACCATAAGAAACTGTGCCTTTCTCCCACATTTGAAGTACAAAACTGTTTAGATATGTTCCAGTGATTATGAAGCGAACTGAGAGAAAAAATGTTAGGTTATATGAAACTTGTATGAAAATTCTCCTCTCTCAACCCAGCTCTCCATTTTTAATTTCTTTTCATAGTGAAATGCAACTATAATTGTGCATTTGTATGTATTTCTTTCAGATTTGCAACCAACATAATGCTGAAGCTCCCAGCTTGGAACAAGCATTTCACAGAATGGCACAAGCAGAACCTAATCTGGACCATGATGTATTATGGTTCCTCCTTCCATCATACTGGGCTAAAATGGTTGTGGCATTAATTTCCTTCCTCTGTTTTGCTAACAGCTATGATGGGGATTTCGTCTTTGATGATTCTGAAGCCATCATCAATAACAAGGTTTGTCTCTCTTCTTTCCCCCCACGCCCTTTGACGTAAATGTTAATAGGAAAAGAAATAACGACAGCAGTTGATCTAAGTGAGCCCAAAATATTCATCCTAGTAAAGAGCTTCCTTCTGATATTCCTTTTTTTGAACTTCATTTTTGTTTTGTTTTATTGTTGGGTTTTTTTTTAAATAAACTTTATTTAAGGTTGACAAACAAGCTGTGCAGCAGCGCTCTACTGAGAAGCTAGAAGCATAAGTATGCTTAACAAAATTTTATTCCTAAAACTATTTGAATAACATGACTTGGATTCTAATGCATAAACAAAAGAATGAATAAATTAAACAGCTTGCTTTTTTTTTTCTTCAGAATGTGTCCCCTTTCATTCTTTTGCAAGTGAGATGCTCTGCTTAACAAGTGTTGATATCTGGTCAAGGGGAAGGCATTTATTTTCGCCATACCAAATGGACTTTGTCTGCTTGTCATCTAAGAAAGCATTATCTAATTTGGATGTGACATTTAATAACACATATTCACAGGGTACCTGTACATCAAGAGTGCCTATAGATGTAATTTTATGCTCATCTCTAAGTAAGTGAGAGCATGTAAGTGAGAGAAAAAGTGCTCATTTCTAAGTAAGTGAGAGACTTTTCTAATACCCGTTGATGTTAATAGGAGATTTTTTTTGTTATCTTCTCAGAGTGACAGATGAATAAGCCCAATGAATAAACTTACTCTGGTTGCAAGATACATAATGCATCACTAAGTGATTGCAGGGGTTCTCCAGCTGTGGTTTATACCATAAAAATGTTACAGGAGCAAGGACAGCTTCTTTTTGCTATGTTCCTTCCCCATTTAAAGGGAAAATTTAAGTTCCTGTGAAAACAATATTATTTTGAAATAGAGGCAGAGTATTCTTGTGCTCGGTTTTAAAGCTGATCGTACATGCAATGAACAATCCTTGAAATACTAGAAATTAACATATGACTCGAACAAACCTCTAGCTGAGATTCTTTTGACTTGGGCTTTGAGAAGTTGAGTGTGTTCAATTGCTGAGACGTTTTATAGAATTCCATGTAGCAGTTAGTGAGGCTGTGCTCATGGTTGGGTCTTGGTGTTACAGCTCTGATGCTGTTCTGAAAGGTACTTGTTAAATGTTTGGAAAGAGAAGCACAGGGTAAAAAGAATCACCCTCATATATTGGTTCTGTTTTCTTGAAGCCATGGTGATACAGGGAGGATAATCCAGAGACTCGTACCACTAGAAAGAACACTTTCACATTTTTTTGCCTTGCACAAGATTTAGAGGCAACTTCACAGAATCACAGAATTACTGAGGTTGGAAAAGACCTCTGAGATCATCAAGTCCAGTCTATGACCTAACACCACCACATCAGCTAGACCATGGCACTAAGTGCCACATCCAGGCTTTCCTTAAACACCTCCAGGGATGGCGACTCCACCAACCTCCCTGGGCAGTCCATTCCAATGCCTGATCACCCTCTCCGCAATGTACCTTTTAGAATACCACAAAATAACTCTTTCCTTAGACAAATTTGTATTATGCTTGTGTAAGTCATCGTACCTTGAGTTATAAATGTCTGGGGGGGAAAATACATCTGCCAAATTGGAAAGAAATCTCAAAGCTTCTAAGAGGATGCTATAGGCAAATTCAGAACCTACAGCAATTTTTTTTTATAAATTTTAAGCGTTATAGTTTAAGTTACACTGCTCCTGGCAGTGTTTCATTCTGCAAAGTTTTATTTGGGGCACAATTATAGTTTTTAATTTCCTGAAAGAATGAACAAAAAACTCATATTGAAAAAGGCAGGTTGGTCTGTTCATGTGCAATTTCCACACTTGTAATCTGTCTCTATTTATCTGTGCAACACAACGACGTGCATCAGGATTATAGCTGTTAGCAATTCTGAGAAATTCAACCAACTGCTTCAATTGATTGGTTCATACCTAGTCTGTATGTTTGAAAAACTGTGGGGCTTATTCTATTTCTTACATAAAAATTCCCTATTATTCCCCAGAAATTAAATGAGATTTTTGTGACAGTATCATTTTAACACAGGCATCATATGAATATATGGAAATACAAAATCTACAAGAAAAATGCAGACAGTGAGTTTAGCAGTTTACTGGGGAGGTAGAGCATCTAGCAAAGGCACAGTTTATTAAATAAAGCATAGCATATTTTATTCCTATTCACTAGGAGAGACAGCACGTGAAGTAATTTTGTAGATTTACTGAGTATTACTATGCCAATATTTTCTTGGGTACCACACAGTAACCTTTTTGTTACTTTATTAGCTCCCACCACTGTCTTTCCTCTTTTAAAAATTTAATTTTTTTTTTAAGTGAAAGATACACTGTTAATTGACTCTGTTGTATCATGGAACATTCTTTCATTAGATTTTACTGGGGTTCAAGGCTTCTTTCCAGATGCTTCCTTATCATTGTAAGAAGCATTTTAACTAGTGCACAACAGTGACTTTTCTATTTGATTTATTTACTAGCTTGGCAAGACAAACAGTTGGATTAGGAGGAGCTTCAGACACAATGTGTCGTTTCCATAAGCCTTTATATAGAAAAACGGAGCTTGCTTCAAGTATTGAACTCTGCTGTCTGTAAGCTGCTGCTAATCAAATATTTAGAGATTCTTTGATATCTACTTTCAGCTCTTCAAGAGAGAATCATGCATAACTTTTAAACAGCTGTCTCTCTTACTCTAAAATGGGAATGGTTTGCTCTAAGTCCACTGAATGGGAAAATTAATGTAAGAAACTTTTGCTCACAGAGCTTGGATACCAAGATACATGACTGTAGATTTTTAAGGTCACATGGAAGTGTAATCTAATCACTAAGTAATTCCACGTATTCAGCTTTTCCTGCCTTCTTCCTATGAAAGACAAAAGAAGACTGATTCTAGCGGAAAGGGAAATCTAGTCTTACGCATCTCAAATATATTTCTCATCTCAAATTATTGAAGACCATCTGTGACACAGAAGGCATACTTTTAATACTTAAAAAAAGTATCTGTTTCATAGTCCCTTTCTTTGACATTTCTTCGGCAGAGGTACATAAAGAGCAGTGTTGTTGATTGGAAAAGCAGTCTGAGGCCCACGAGGCTCACTAGCAGCAGTCCCCTGCAGAGTACAAGGACTTCAATAGATGTTGGTGCACAGCCCTGTCCCAACTTGCTCCTGGAAAAGCAGGCTATATTGATTGATTCAGTGAGCTGCTGGTTGACAGCACTCCTGCCCTGAGAGTCAAATTATGACCTTTAGGGTTTGTGCTTACCAGGGGAAAATGGATCAGGAATTTAGGTGCCTAAGCTCAAAATTGCAGTCCTGGGAGAAGAAAGAAATGTGTAGCTTTTGTTTGGCAGTAGAAACATCTGTGAGAGAGTGAAGAAATTCTGCACCTTGATAATTCATAAGCCCAAATAGGATCCCTTGTGAGTCTTGATTTCTTGAGATTTTCCCTGAGAATGCCTTAATTGACAGCTGCAATATAAGACTTTTTAAAGACTACAGTGTTAGCCCTGCTGTCTTTTCTGCATATTGATTAGTAACCTAGTAGAGAATGCTTCACTTCATTTGACAGTGTGCTAGGATTTTTAGCCTACTTTTCCTTCCCAATTTTTTTTCTTGCCGGTTGTCTAATACTGGCCAAATTTGATCAAGTGATAGAAATAAATCTCTTTGTGTATTTTTTGCATTTTTGAATGGATGAAAGTCAGAATGTGTTGAGAAGCAAGAAAAATTGAGTTATTTTAAGTCCAGTTTAGCAGCAGCCAGTCAGCATGGCCCAGAGATTTGGCTCTACCGTGGGACTAGGAAGGTTCTCTCTTGCCTTGTTGGCAGGCCAAAAATGCTAGCTAAGGGTGAGATGGAACGTACTAGAGACCACAGAAGGTGCTCAAGATACTGTAAAAAGACGTGAGATGGTAGCAGCATTTGAGAGGAACCGGATTCAGCGACCAAGGGATCAAGTGTAATGTGGGACTCTTGTAAGCAGGTGGAGATGTAGAAGGAATAAGACATAGGACACCAGGCTTTGTAAGACCTCTCATGGTCCTGCTTGTCTGCTTACTTATGCTTGTATTGGCTTGTTAAATCTGCTTTGGTTTGTTGGTGTCTCAAGCAATTTCAAGTGAGAAGGTGGGGGTAGAGTAACTTGTGGTTGATTGCAGGTGTTATATCAGCACTTGTACGAAAGTTATCACTTTGCTAGTACAATTTTGTTCTTAGGTTCTGTCTTTAGTGTATTTAAGCTGCACATTTGATACAGCATAAATTGGTATTTGATTGCCCTGGATAAGCAGGAGAAGAGGGGCAAGTAGAAGATAAATGTTAGTTTGAGCTTCCTGGTTTGTCCTCATGGAAAACTGAGGTGGATGCTACCAAAGTCCTTATTTTTTCCTCTCCGAAGTGTACATTTTCTGTTTAATAGTCTGGGTTGTTAGCATTTTTTCATTATCACCATGGCTTTAAGGTAAAAGGAAAAAGCAGACTTTTCCTTGCAGTATCTTCTTTTAATAGTCCCCTCCCCCACCCCAAATTAAAATAATTAATTGCATTTCTGTTTTCTGCAATCTTTTAGACTAGTATATAGAGATTTTGATTCCTAATTTCATTTATTAACAGTTAAAAAAAACCCAAACCAAACAACTATTTAAATAGTGTTCTGTGTGAAGTAAGGAAGGCTTCCAAAAGAGCTAATTATTGTTTTCTGTCTTTATTCTCCTTGCTCTCATGCTTTCGTTAGTAGCTGTGCTAGTGACACTGATAGAAAAACAGCTATTTACAGCAGTTTGTAGTTGCCCTCCTCCACAAGATAACCTAGACCTAAAATCAAAGGCTTTTTACAAAACTATAAGGTAAGTGTTGTGGGTTTTTTTAAATGTGTTTCATATCTCAGCTATTGACCAGATTATCAACTGATAGGAATACTCATAGCTTTACTAAATTTCATGTAGTCATGTGTGCCTACAGAATCAAAGCATCTTGGCCTTTATGATGACAGGCATCCAAGACGTGACCTTCATTGCAAACTTGAGTATCTAGTCGAATGTCAGTAGTGAGCCAACAAAACACCTGCTATGTCCGTGTCAGCTTGAGCTTGTAGTAGTTAGTAGTAATTTGTGTTTTAGCTGCTTTGAACAAAACAAATGTTAAGAATCTGGTAATTTATGATGTTTCCTTTTAGGACCTCAGGGCAGAAACCCCACTTGGTGACCTGTGGCATCATGACTTTTGGGGTAGCAAACTCAGCAGCAATACCAGTCATAAGTCATATCGACCACTAACTGTCCTAACTTTCAGGTGAGACTTGGCTTTTTGCTTGAGGTCTGAATTTTTTTAACACATATTGGCTCAATTGATTAAAGGGAGAAGGCAACAGAAAAGGAAAGAGACGAAGTATCTGGAGGGTAGTTGGATACCTTTCCTGAATATGATTTTCCTGTTCACTACCTTAATCTCAAATTGAGTTTTAATTTTCAAATTGTTTCTTTCCCAAAGTATAGTTTGACATTCAGTATCTCAATGTACCTTTCATAGATTGCATCTTAGGCTTTTATATACCTTGGTACTAGGGGCAGTACAGTTCAGTATGTAGGTCACATCTTCAGAGAACTAGGAGGGGAACATTCCCTTCACTTAGCCATGCTGCCACTTATACTGTGATTGTAGTTTCTGTCCTCTGCTTTCCTAGAGCTCTGTCAAATGATTTTTTTATAAATAGCATCAATCTACTGTGGCCTTCTGCTACTAGGTCACTGAATAGTGGTTTTCTCAAATAACTAAAGGTTTGTGACAATTGCTTCTGCAGATGCTTAGCTCATGATTTTTGCACAAAGATTTGAGTAAGCAGCAGACCATGTAGAAATTTGGCACAATAATTCAGGGAATATTTGAGGACTCAAGTCTTAAGCTTCTTTATTTTCCCCATGCAACTCAATGTTGTGGATGGGGACCTGGTTCTGCAGTTGTGTCCAGTCTAAGCCAGGGACTATGTGATTGCAGCAGTGCTCCTGCTCTTAGTCTTCATATTCAAGTAAAAGCTTTAACTCTTGAGTGCAGTGTCAGCGTTTTAAGGTCTTTGCACTGTGAGTTTCACTGTCCGTTGCAGTTTCTTCACATTTTTGTCAAGGAGAATATGCAACTGACTAGAATGTGTCAGAGTCTTAAACCTAATAAAGCTTTCAGTGCATTACACAGCATGTGCTTTCCATTCTTTTCAAGGTCTCTGTGGTATATTCCATCTCTAGTAACATCCTGGTTAGTTTAAAGAGCAAACTGGGATACAGTCTTTACTATATCTGAAAACATAGATGAGCATGTGGAGATGGTCCATAAAATGCTATTTTCACAAGTAAGAAATTGGTTTTCTTAATTTCCCTAAACTCCAGTTTGTGTGTGTATCACATTTATAATAGTTTAGGCTTTTTTAATAGACTTCATTTAAGCCAGATGCAAGCTGACCAAATAAACTGTATAAAATCCCCTGTCCAAACTAAGTTTCTGTCTAGCTCACCTACTGATAAAAGTATGCAGATAATAACAAGATGTTTCTCCCTTTTCTTCTCCCTCCACATTTTAGCACAGGGTCCCTATCTTGAATAGCGTTCTAGACTGAATTTTCACTTAGGCTTCCTCTGGTTCTAAAACTCGCCTGAAACCTCTCTAACCTGCCTCACAAATTAGTTACTAAATATGTGCTAACTGACTGCTTTCTGATTCAATGCTGGATTGTGCCCAGATGGTTTCCACATCATTAGTCCAAATTCTAGGACAGTTTTCAGCTAGAATATCAGTGGAAATCATAGTCTCCATGCATATTAGTTTCCTTACTGTATGGATTTAATTAAAATAATTGCATGAGGTTAGTTTTGGACATAGCTTCTCTTAAGCCCAAGGATTTCCCCCCCCAGCGGGCTGAGTTGTTTATCCACAGGGCACTCCCGCAGAATATTAGGAATTGGAAGAGAACTCAAAAGATCATCTAGTCCAACCCCCCTGCCAGAGGGGGCAACACGTTGCAACACTGATGTTGCTCACCGAAAATCAGTTCCAAGTAACCATAGGTATGATTAACATAATAGTATTAACATGTGTCTTTGGAGAGGACAGATGTTATGCGAAATGTGGTATCCCATGTGAATACCTTTGAGTAAAGATCAGGATGTTTTTTCTAGCCTACTGTGGTGGCTAAGTGGTAATACCATGCGTGCTGGGGTTTACTGGTATTTTTCAGCCTTTTTTTTGTTTTTTTTTCTTCCTTGTGTGTGTCATATGATCTTGCTATGGGGTTGTTTAGCTTTTCTGTTTGCATATCTCCTAGCCTTAATGTTTTTGTTTCTATATAGAATTAATTACCTTTTTGCTGGAGGCTTCTACCCAGTTGGTTTTCATGTCATCAACATAATACTGCATTGTACTATCTCAGTGTTGATGGTTGATGTGTTCTCGATATTATTGGGTGGACTGCAATTCAGTAATAAAGGAAGAAGGCTAAACCTGGCTCCAAAGACATCTCTTCTAGCTGCTTTGCTGTTTGCTGTACATCCAGTGCACACCGAATGTGTAAGTACTGAATAATTAGCTCCAACAATTTTTATCATGGAAGTTCTTGAGCATCTTGACTAATGAATTCTGACATAGCCTTATACTCTACACATTGCTTTTATATATTCTTAACGCTTCTCTTGGCACATGTCTTGCGAGAACAATCAAATATTATGGTTAGTACATCCAAAAGCTTGTAATTCCGCAGGGCTGGACCTTATTAAAGAAGATAAATTAAATCATTTAAGTACAATAACTAAACAAGGGTAGCCCTAAACTACAGAGCTTCTCTAATTACTGGATTAAGAATTCATGACTAGAAACATTAGCTCATGAGCAGCCAAGCAGAATGGAAGATAAACTGAATGCAAACACATAGCCACTTTTCATTTCCATTTGTTTTGATAAAAAAAAGAGAGATGGTAAATTTGAGTAGGGGCATTATATGAACTCTGTATGTGACTATATTAGAATACTGCATCCAGTTTTGAATCCATGCTGCAAGGAGGACACTGGGAGAAATGAAGACACCTCCGAAGAGCCATGAAAATGATTAAAGGACTGGAAATCATCCTGTGTCATTAGAGATCGAACTCCATGGGTTTGTATTTTTAATATGAAAGAGAAGATTAAAGGATATATTTTTTAAATCACAGTCTGTGATTATGTACATGGGGAACATAAATTTGATAGTAGCGGGCCCTTTAATAGTGCAGACAAAAGTGTAACAGTGGCCAGAAGTTGAAGCTATAAAGATGCAGAATAGAAACATCCTGCATACATAGCAACCAATTAAAATGCCTGACCAAAGATCAAAGTCCTTTTGTGGAAATTATAGTGAAGAGGAGACCGTTTTCTTAAAAAGCTCTTTTGCACTCATAGCTAAGAAAGTCTTACGGCCTTATGCCAGTGGGCTTGTTGGATGTGGTCCCTGATTTCTTGATCTTTTAATAATGAATAAATGAAATATAAAATAATCACAATACAGGAATAATTTTTTATTTTATTTTATTTATTAGAGTTTGGAAGGACTGAGCTAATAAAAAAGTACAAACTTTAACTTTGATCTTTGTGCTACTAATGAACACTGAATCCTCAGTGTACCTTATTCTATATATGTGGCACTGATTTTTCAATTATTCACAATATGCCATGGTTTTGGCTTTTTTCATTTGCTTTGCACATGATTGATGGGAAAGAGGTTACAGAAATCTATGCCTCTCAGCTGACTGGGGACCCTGCATATATTGGAAACCTAGAGATGGTGCAAAGTTACATATTAGTAATTTGGCATTTTTTTGACAGCATGGCTAAAACACCCTGCCAGTCATTCTCTAGTGTATGCCTGCCTGCAGAATAACTTCTTTGTGAGAATGCATTGTGCTTGTGTCAGAAGGGCCCCTTGTATTTGTTCTCCAAAACCAGCTCTAGATGTCAGAGTGAAGTAAAGCAAGTCTGCAGTGCTTTTGATGTTCTGACATGTAAAGAGAAATCTCTAGAGTCTTAGCTTTGTAATAGACCTACTATTGACTCCTTTATCAATATCAATGATTTTATTCTTCATTCTATTTGACTCTAAAAACATATTGAAATCAGCAGGCAAATGTTAGTAAGACCTTGGCCCTGTCAAATAATTACAAGTGACGTGATCTGCTTCCGTATGCGAAATTTGAAGACTTGGTATGCTTTGGGCAAATGTTGGAAGAAGAGGAAAAAGTAGCATGCTTACATACGGTGTCTTTTCTAAGATCCAGGAGTGAACAAAGGCCTCTCATCATTTACACAGTGAATAATAAATCTTGCTGCATCGAAGCAGTCATGATACTGCTGTGGTTCTAGTGTGAGTTTGTGTCAGGCAGCATCTCCTCAAAAAGCATTTCTCGTGATTTTAAAGCTGCGAGTTTTAAGTATCATGACATCCTGGTTTTGAAATGAGATGACATATTTTGACATAAAATTGTGAAGAATTTGTCTGCTGCTTTGGATTTTGGTATATACAGTACAAAACAAACTGTCATGTAAAGCAGATCTTGAAAAGTTTAATGCTTTCAGTATCTATGTAAGAAAAACATCTGTCATTATTGGTTTTCTACCTACAAGTAGTCACTCTTGTTGTGTAGTGCTCTCTTCTAAAAAATGCTTCTTTGTACCACTTGAGTGGTGAAAAACTGAATGAAACACAGACATAAGAATATACCCAATACTAATTTAAAACTGGAGGTTTTTTTGTTTACTTTGTTACCAGAGACTATAGGCCTGATCCTGCATTTGAGATAGCATTGTACTATTGGAATTATCTGAGGCCATATGTGTTATTAGCCCCTTAATTTCTTTGTTGTAAGAAGTTGGCATTTATTTTCAAAACTGTCAGTTCACCTTTACTTTTATCTCATTAGCTGAGAGCAGCTCCTGAACAGAACGGCACTCCATTATTTTCACCTTTCAAAGCACTCCCTAGCTATTGAGTTAATTCTTGTAATTTCTCTGTAAGATAGAAAAAGAAGCAGAGAAGTTAGATACATTACTTTGGATAAATCAAGAAGCTTTTCTGAACTGAATTTAGGAGTCCCAACAGTTTCTCCTTTTATAGTGCTCAAGTTAAGCTCAGGGTGAAGTGGGAGAGAGTCTCTTCAATGGACTCAGTCCTCCTTTCATGCCTCTACACTTCTTTCTCTTTCTGCTGTTACTTAGAAATAGTTGTTCCATCATGTCAAACTAACACAAGAAGATGCCCTTTTCTTAAGAGAGGCTTAGCAGGTGCCTTTAAACAAAATGAAGATAAAATTTCTCTTTTTACTTTCCTCTTTCTGTTCCACTCACAAAATGGGACAACTGGTATACTATCCAAGAACCAAAGTTTCTGCTTTTGTCTCTGAACCATCACCTCAAAAAGTGGATTAAAAAAAAACAGCTGTCCTGCCCTGTTTCTGGAAGGCCTCTATTTATCTCTTTTCCTGGAAACATAGAACCCAGCATGCCAGGAAGTAGAGCCAGCCTTAAAACAAAGGGGTGTTTCCATGCTCCTTGCTCTGGGTGTACCTTTTAGCAAGGTCCCAACATCACGGCCTCTACAGTCCCTGCCACCCCTCTGTGTCATGATTTTCACAAAGAAAATCATGGTGTATCCTGACACTTGTGTAATTGAGGACTGAAGATCCAAGAATATGTCATGCTGTGTCTCAGCAAGTTAATGTAAATACAGTTTAAGGGCTTGAACCAAAGCTTGTTGATGGCCCTGAGAATGCTCATGATTTGAATACATTGGCACAGATCCATCCGGAGTACAGAGATCCCAGAATGTGCTGCTTATTTTCTTTTGCATTGGTACAGCTTCTGTTAGAAGATACAGTTGGAAGTAGCTCTAATGCAATCAATTAATATAACTCAAAAAACTGCCAGAGGGGAGATTTATTTCTGATTCTGCAGGCTGGAAGCTGTTTGTCCATTCTGAGTGTTGAGACAGCAATTTGAAGGCTGGCTTGTCTTCTGGAAATGAACAGTCTTGATCTGCATTTCAGCAGAGCTGCCAATTTTGTTGAGGTTCAGGATATTTGCTAAGAGTTCTGCTGAAAGGCAACCTGATCCAAAAAACAGATGGAATGGGGCAGATTCTACATTTTCTTCAGCAAGGTTCTTTGTTTCTAAAAACAGCAACTTTTCCTAAATTAAAGCCTACTCATATACCTAGTTGACACTAAGCAATACTGAATCAAAATTAGCGTGTGGCTTAGAAAACTGTGTGTCACTGATCCAGTAAACCAGGTTGAAAAAAGTTAATACAGTAATATTCTTTTATACATTTAACATTGTATATGTCTGTGTACCTTTCTCAGGTTTTCTAAGCATAAAATCTGGTAATCTGAAACTTTTTTATCTTTTTTTTTAAGGTTGCTGGAATTGTTGGCAGAGCAGACCTACTGTGTGCCCTGTTCTTTTTGTTGTCATTCCTTGGCTACTGTAAAGCATTTAGAGAAAGTAAGCAACTTTAATTTTATACTGTGTATACCTTCTGCATTCATACATTTCAGTGAAGTATAGCAAAACTAAAAACATCAGCTTGATGCAGTTTGAATTTATTCATGTTTCTACCCTCATACAATATTTCTTTAAAAATCTGCTTCAGCAGGTATTTGTTGTTAAAAGAGCTGGAAGAGTTGCTGTCTCTAGTTCCCGTTAAACACTAAGAATTTATTTTAAGAAAAGTCTATTTTGTAATAGGCTTATTTGTTAAATATTTTATTGCTTATAAGCATAAAAATATTTCAATAAGTATTTTAGAGATAAACCTATAAATGTATATTCTTAAATATTTTAGTATACTTTATGCCATTATGTTGGGATGCCTTAAATGGGAATGAACTTCAGGAACTTTACTTGTATTTTTAATGAATTGTAAAGAATTATTAATATGAGTAAGCCCTCTAAATTCCTGCAATATGCAAGTGCTGGTGTATGCATGCTGATTATAGTGTTACTCATAGAATTTTTGTAAGACAGCTGTATTTAATATAAGTAATTCCACCGTAGATGCTTTTTCCAGTGAGCTTTTAGATCTGTTGTATTATTTGATCTGAGTGCAAGTTGGCAGTTCAAATACAGTTGTGGAGAAATTATTTTGGGGCTCTGTTAAATAAAGACACAAGATTGCAGCAATTTGTGACTATGATAAACTATACAGGACATACAACCTGGTATCTGAATGTGTCCCACCACAGGAAATAAGGGTATCACTTGGTGAACCCATGAAGAGCTGTGTTGTGAAGGGCTTGTCCAATATCAGTGCAATAAGCATGGCCTGTAATGTTTAACCAGAGTTGACAGCATATTACAGAGTTACCCAAGCTGGCTTTGAATGACATAGCTTAAACAACGTAGTCACGAATGGCATCAGAGAGCATAGTGTAGGCTGAAGGGGGTAAGTTAGTCCACAGTGAGCTCTAAGAGACTGTGAATAGCAGCTGCTAATTGTTTAGAACTATTTTGCATATCTCTACAGCTGATACCATAAGTTAATTTAATCTTCGCCACTTCACGTGATCATTATGGTGATGCCTGTTCATTTCTGATATTTTTTCCTCCCCTTTGAATAGGTTTCAGTTCTTTCAACTGAGCTAGTAGTTTCTTGATAAAAATTGGCCTCAGGATCTTGCTTGCTCATGTATTCTTTTCTCACCTATTTTACTGAGTATGATTGTGGTTTGATGTTTCTTCTGTTAGTGCCGGAATAAATGTCTATTAACCCCGGGACAATAAATTAGACAAATCAAAATATTGGCTATGTGCTTTCCAGTTTGTTGGTACTGGTAGACCTATATGTCAGGGGTAATAATCTTTGCTTGAAGAACTCAAGACCCAATGTCTTAGGATGACCCCTGGAGACTTTTATATAGGACTCTGTAATTATTTTCTTATGGAGGATGTCTCAGGAATGATTAAGAATGTGGTGTGTACTCTTGTTAGGGATATTCTGAATGCTTGTACAACTTGGGAAGGCCAGTTTGTCAGCTTTTAGAAGTAAATTTTAATTGTAAAGAAGTGTAATTTTAATAGCATTCTTGTACTGATATTCTTGTCATTGGTACAGAAAAAGAAAAATATTGTAAGGACAAGATAGTAAATATTTAATAAGATACTAGATACTAAGCACTTAGTATTTTTATAGGACATTACATCATAATAGTGTCAGAGCTGTGTCTCCTAAGCAGATTTGCTAAGGAAGACTATAATCTGCCAGCATAGTTGTGCCTTTTGTCTTTCAGATCAGTTTTCGGTGTTTACTGTCACCTTCACTGCCTGCTTTTCCCTCAGCAGCTTCTTAAAGAAACTGGCACTTTCTACTCAAAAATTTGTATCCAAGTTACATAATTGAATCTGTTCCAACAGTTTTCTTGTTTTGAATACCTTGGTGACAATTTCAGGTTCTTGCAGATCCTATCTGGCATGTCCTAGCAAGAGAATGAAAAGTTATTTCCAGCATTGTGGAGAGCACTAATAAGTTCTGTAGCAGATCTCGCATGGAGCCTGCAGGGAGGACCCTAAGCTTCAGAGAATTTCTGTCCTCTGAACCTTATATGATTTGCTGCAGGCTGATGAGCCATGTGCCAATATCCAGACATTTCAGAGACAAGTTTTCAGGTCAGAATGGTTCTGGTCTGAAAACTGTTTTTGAAATGCCTGGGTGAGATTCATTTTTCATCCTGGATGTGCTTTGTTGTGAAAATCATTCATTTGTAAATCATTTCTATTTGTAAATAGAAAGGTAGACAAGATAGAATAGAATAGACTATCTCAGTTGGAAGGAACTTGCAACAATCATTTAGTTCAACTGCCTGACCAATTCAGGGCTGACCAGAAGTTAAAGCATGTTATTAAGGACATTGTCCAAATGCCTCTTAAACACTGACAGTCTTGGGGCATTGACCACCTCTCTGGGAAGCCTGTTCCAGCATTTGACCACTCTCTTGGTAAAGAAATGCTTTCCAATGTCCAGTCTAAACCTCCCCTGGCGCAGCTTTGAACCATTCCCACGTGTCCTATACCTGGGTACCAGAGAGAAGCGATCAGCACCTCCCTCTCCACTTCCCCCGCTCGGGAAACTGTAGAGAGAAATGAGATTGCCCCTCAGCCTCCTTTTCTCCAAACTAGACAAGCCCTAAGTCCTTAGCCATTCCTCATAGGACGTTCCTTCCAGCCCTTTCACCAGCTTTGTTGCCCTCCTCTGAACACATTCAAGGATCTTCACATCCTTCTTAAATTGTAGGGCTCAGAGCTGCACACTCAAGGTGAGGCCACACCAACACTGAATACAGTGGGATAATCACCTCTTCTGACCAGCTGATTATGCTGTCATGTACACTGCTGACTTGTATTGAACCTGCTGTTGACCAGCACCCCCAGATCCCTTTCTGCAAGGCTGTTCTCCAGCCACTCGTCTCCCAGTTTATACTTGTGCCTGGCATTACTCCATCCTAGGTGCAGAATCTGGCATTTGGACTTGTTAATTTCATCCCATTAATGATTGCCCAGTGCTCCAATCTGTCTAGACCCCCCGCCAGGCAACTTGTCTCTCAAGAAAGTCAACAGCACCTCCCAGTTGGGTATCATCAGCAAACTAATAGTGCATTCAGTTCCTGCATCCAGACTGTTGGTAAATATATTGAACAGCACTGCCCCTAGAATTGAACCCTGCAAAACACCACTGGTGACCAGTCACCAATCAGATCACCCATTCACTACAGCCCTTGGAGCCCTGCACTTCAGCCAGTTCTTCACGCAGTGCACTGTGAACCCGCTCATCCCATAGCTGGACAATTTGTCCAGGAGGATGCTGTGAGGGACAGCATCAAAAGCCTTAACAAAATCCAGAAGAACTACCCCCACTGCCTCCCTTCATCCTTGATGTGGGTGATCTTATGATAGAAGGATATCAATTTAGTTAAACAGGACTTTCCCTTTGGCAACCCACGTTGACTGTGCCTGATGATTGCATTATTCTTTAAATGCCTTTCAGTAGTACCCAATATAATCTCCTCTGTAGTTTTTCCAGGAACTGGGGTTAGACTAACAGGTCTGTAATTCCCTCATGCCCTTTTTGTAGATTGGAATAACATTGGCTAGCTTCCAGTCAGCAGGGACCTCACAGGACTCCCAAGGCCTTTCGTAGATGATCGAGACAGGTCCTGCCATAGCGTCTGCTAGCTCCTTCAGTACTCTGTGATGAATCCCAGATTGTCTCCACCACCAGTATCCCTACAAACTTGATCTCTAGCCTCATAAGTCAGCTGCATTTCACCTTGTGTCCATCATGTATGCCATATTCTCAGGCTTTACTGGCTGAATCTTCAGGAGGTTTCCCTACTTTGTGTCCTTAAGCATCTATCTTGCGGACTTAAAAGCCTTTTCTTCCTGCTCTGTGTAGTCAACTGGAAAGAGGCAAACTCCTTTTGATGGCCAGTCAGAGCTTATCTTAAGCACCTGCAGTCATCTTGTAGATGTACCAGAATCTCTCAGTTGTGTAGAAGCTTAGGAAGACTAGGCTTGTAACTTAGGGTGCATTTCCACTGTCACTTCAATTGGGCAGAATTTGAGGCAGCTGCTAAAATGGAGCAATCTGGCTTTCTTTTGTCATCGAGCATAGTGCGAATTAGGTTGGAAGGAAACTCTGGAGGTCATCTCTAGTCCAACAGCTTAAAGCAGAGTAAACTTTATAGATGAGGTTGCTCGGGGCCTTAGCCAGGCAAGTTGTGAAAATCTTCATGGATGAGGGGGAGTGACACATGACCAATCACCTCAGCCTCTTTACCTATGTTATATTCTTCAGTCTCCTAACCACATCAGGTCAACTGCATGTATCCTTGTTTCTGGCTTTGGCTGTCACATGTATATAGCACTTAGGTCACCAGCTTTTAACAAACAGTAGGAAAAGAACTATCAAAGGTGGATTTTTTTAAATTGTTATCAGTAGATACATGGCAGCATGACTCTCTTGGGGTACTTAAAAGAGGGTACAGCTCTAAGCCCTTCAGGGTTTGAGGACTGTATTTGTATTGTCTTTTGAATAGCTACCAAAACATGTTTGATGCTCTTTTGCTTCCAATGATGAACGTTGAGCATCAGAGTAAAACAAATACTGAAAAGCCTGAGTTTGTGCTATTGATATGGTTGTGTCCTCAGTAACATATATTGTTTTGTGACCAGCAGCATACCAATGCTGCTGTTGGACAGATAGGTTATCTAAGTCTTTCATAAAGAAACTGACTATTCTTGCAGCTGTCTCGAGATTTGTGTACAGCTGAGTTCCAGAAATCTGTTTGTGTTTCACTAGCATAGACATAGCTGTTGAACTGTCATTCTTGGTCTTCTCTAAAGGAGACAAAGGCCATAGAAGAGAGACTTGTTAGTGCATGTTTTCATCTGATATCTAAGTAAGTGAATGCAAGATTTTTAATTTTTTTTTTCTTGGGAGTAAGGACTCATAAAATCCTGAGGAGTATTTGGGGGTACTGTGGAGAAAGTGTATATAAAAATGAAAACAATCAGGAGGTCAGAAAAATATTAGTGTCTGACTGATGTATCTGTTTCAGACTGGAAAACTTTTGAAGGAAAGTAATAATGTTTGTAAAGTTTGAGATATACCGCAGCTTGTTTGCCTGATGTGGAGTTTTTCTTGTGGTTTTGGTAGATTTTTGGGTAGACAGTTTCTTTTAGCTGGACTCTGTAGTGTTATTTTTTTTTGAAGTATATAAGCATTTAACACACTATGTGGGCTATAATTATGTCTTACTGAAGTTCTACAATTCTGTTACTTTTTCCCAATATACAATTTTTAATGTTACCATCTTTGATAGGATAACATTTATATTTGCAAGGAACTAATCTGTTGTTCTCATTCTGTCCTGCTGTTTTAAAACACAACTGTGGGGACAAATCCACTTCATAGGCTTTGGAGACAGCAAGAGCTGACAACTGTGTAGGTATGTTCTGAAGGGAGTCGTGGGTTATTGACTATTGAATTTTAACACAGCTTCTCTGGGAATTCATAAGGCATTTTAAAACAGCCATAGTATTCATTTTGCCTTCCTTTGTCTTCAACTTTGACAGTGATCCAGTCGCATGTATTTGCCCTCTGTATTGACGATCTCTGAGTGATGTAAAATGATGAGTTCATTAGTTGCTTCACATGAATAATACTGGTCTGGACATTAAATAGGGATCAACTGTTTGCTCATATGCTATGACTTCTAAAAATGACATTGTTCTGGTTGTCTGTTTCTGTTTTGTTCTGTTCTATGTAGTTACCTGTTAATCATCTATCAGTTCATTGTGTAATAAAACATGCGAAGTAGACTGTAGTGATGAGTTTTGTGAATATTAGAGGTCTGTATTATGGAGTTTTTCCTATAGATTGGAAATGTTTAAGTCTCCTGTGTGAAAGAAATCAATGTTTAGATAATAGAAATTTGTTAGGTGTTTTGCAGTTGATCAAGATGTATTTACTATTATTAAATACGTGAGCCCTGATTTTTCAACTGTATGCCCTACTGTTCATATTTGAACACTTTAGGAGGGAATAGTTGTATGTGGAAAAACTAACAATTGTATTATTTTAGTGGGCAGAGGAGAAACAATAATCTTTTTTCATAGAATTAGTGCTAAATTTTGCTTGTCATAATGAGTTTGAGATGCTTGGATATGTTTAGAAATGGCATTTGCTATTGTAATTTCATTAAGTGAAACACTGAGCTGAGCTGCAGTAGTATATGCATTTGGAGACACAGAAGGAGATCTCAGGCTTAAGTTAATTCTAACAGTGGATTCTTATGTGATCTTTTAAGACTAGGTAATTCTTCTGCCTTTGCTTAGCAACTCACAAGCAGGGAAATCTGAGAGTTTAGTTAGATGAGTATTTGTAGTATTTTAGTTGGAAGATGCCACCCCCCCAGACAAGGCACATCAATGGAATAGATGAGTGTTTGTGATCTATTTCAGTTAAAAATTAAAACTTCCTGCAGGAGCTCAATGTAACTTACTTTTCTTCAACTTTCAAAGGCACAGGTGCTTTTACAGAGTCAATTACTGGATTTCACCTGAAGATGGTGACTTCTTAAACTGCTCCAAGCTGTCACCTGGCTGAGCACTAAGTTGCTTGACTTGCTTTGAAAGAGATGTGGGATGCTAAAGTGTCTGATAATTGTGTGGGATATTGTTAGTTTGACTTTAAAGTAAGTCTAAGCTTGGTACTCTAAATGTAGTATTTTCTTCATATCCTTAACTTCTAAGGAATTTGGTTTCATTGACTTGTGAATTTAGGACACTACAAAATGAGGTCTCTCAAAAGAAATGGGATTAACATTTAGGAAGACAGAGCTGAGGTATTATTGATGTGGTGCTCATAAATTTAGAATCAGTCAGTTCCACGCTTTAAAACACTATGCGTGCTTGCTGTAGGAATGCTTATACTTAAGTCTAGTAGTCTAAATGGAGGAGCCGTCATGGCTTGTTTATGGTTTATATAGGTATTTCATTGAATCCCCTCAACTTGCAGACTTAGCATACTCCTAAAGGAGGATCATCTGAGCAATGCTTTTTGGTTTTGTAAAGAAACACTATATTTTTCTAGCTAAAAAAAAAAAGCAGCAAGTATTCCGCTTCTTTGGCATGCTTACAGTTTTGTCCATCTGTTAGAGTGGCACAGTGCCCACTCACAATATGGTGTACCAGTTTCAACCAGGCATAGGTGCCAACAAAAGATTAGTTTCATTTTCTGACACAAGAATTTTCTGGTGGGAAGCAGAGGCGCCGAATGTGCTTTGTTAGACCGATTACTTCTGTTGGCATGCACAATAATAATTAGCACTTATGCAGTGCTTTACATTTTCCAATCACTGTTGAAAAAAAATATTGAAGGCATTGCTGAATGCTGATCTTTTGTATCTATTTTTCTAGCCTAGTTTACTGAGATTTCTGCAGTTGGGGGCTGGGGGGTGTTGTGTGTATTGACCCTGGAACAAGCACAAGATAAAATGTTTCTTAATTGAAATTCTTTCTCTTTGAAGTTTAATCACTGATGAATTTTCAAAATATTACAATTTTCTATATGTCTGTATTGACTTCTTGAGATTGCAAAAGAAAACAAAGAAACAGAGATTATGGCTTCTGGGAGGAGATCTTGATCACAGAATCACAGAATGAAGTTGGAAAGGGTGTCTGGAGGTCATCTGAGCTCCAGAAACAGCTGGCCAGGACTGTGTCCAGATGACTTTTGAGTATGCCCAAGGATGGAGGCTTCATAACCTCTCTGGGCAACCTGTGCCAATGCTCAGTCACCATCACATTAAAAAAGTATTTCCTGATGTTGTTTGACTTTGCCTGTTGTCTCTGGTCCTGTCACTGGGCACTACTGAGAAGACCCTGACTGTCATCTTTGCACCTTTCTGTCAATGTGCTTATGTACATTGATGAGATCCACCCTGAGCCTTCTCTTCTTCAGGCTGAACAGTCCCAGCTCTCCTTATAGGAGAGATGTCTCAGTCCCTTTATCATCTTACTGGCCCTTTGTTAGACTCACTCCAGCATATCCATGGCTCTCATGTACTGGGGAGCCCAGAACTGGCTCGTGTTCAACTTGGTATCCACCAGGACCCCCAGATGCTTTTCTGCCAAGCTGCTTTCCAGCTGGGTGGCCTCTAGCATGTACTGGTGCTCAACAGTACTGGACCCAGTATTGACGCCTGGGGTACACTGGTAGTTACTGGCTTCCAATTAGACTTTGTGCCACTGATCACTACTCATGGGCCTGGCCATTTAGTCAGTTTTCAGTCCACCTCACTGTCTGCTTATCCAGCCTGAACATAAACAGCCTCTTTATGATGATCTGATGGGAGATTGTATCAAAGGCCTTGCTGAAATCCAGGCCTTTTGACACTGTCTCCTATAAGATCCTCATCATAGGTCCCTCATTATTTCTCTTCTGCTGAGAGCCTTTATTGTCTTTGAAAGTCTATACTTAATCTTGGCTACACTTGACATGCTGAGACGTTCCTGGATTCCGAGACTTGGGTTGTTTCCAAGAAGACAAATCTGTTTCTGTATGACTTTCAATATGAGCCTATGAAATGAATGGCATTTGATTATCAGGTTTTTTGCTAGACCATTTCTCCAGTTTGTCAATGGAATTCTGACTTCTCCTTAATATGCTTCCTGGCCATTGCCAGCTTGCCAGCACCTCTGGACTTAATCAGCATATTCCTTATTCCATCATCCAATTTTTTAAAATTATTTATTAGAGCCAGACAAAGGAAAGTCCCGGTCCAGAATGTGTCTTTATATTTTTGAGGAGCTAGACTCAGTGTAGTTTTCCAGCTGTTATTTGTACCTATTCTATAATAATTTCATGCAGTCCTTATTTTTTCTGATGTATTTCACACTATACATGAGAATACAGTGGTATTCTCGTGCCTTCATGAAGTCAAAGTATAGGATGTTTACAGGTGGGCTTTCATTGAGAAGGCCTTTTTTTTCTGTCCAAGTCAGAGATTATATTTAATTATATATAAATGGATAAAAGATGTCTTTGGCAAACAATTAATATATCCTTTCATGTTTTAAAGGGTTACCTAGAAAATATTTTGTCTAAGTGCTGTGACTTTTTTTTCTGGGCAATTTTGACCAGTCACCTTAGCTTTGTTTCTTTAGCTTATCCTTTTGTGTCTCTTCTCCTCTTTAAAAGTAGACGTGTAGGCATTGTCTTTGATTTATTTCAAGGTTTTGGATTCTCATGTGTTCTTCATGATTTCCCAGACATAACAGTTGAGATTACTCTGGGTTGTATAGGACCTGTTGGAGTAAATGTCATCAATTGCTGTAATTTAAAACATTAACTTCTCTGTAAATTCTGTGACTTGTAGCTCACCATTTTTTATTTTGTTCTTGCTCCCTTTCTGCTGGTGTTGTGCTTGCTGTCTGATTGTAGTTGACCTCTATATGGAAAAAAATGAAGCAAAAAAGGCACAGAACACACTTGTTTTCTTGGCATTGTCCATTCTCTTTTCCACTGAGTGTTGGAATAACTTCTTCCTTGCTGCTCCTCTTCTTACTAATGCGTCTGTGGAATTGTGGGTTTTGTTCTTTACATACATCACCTTTTCTCGTTTTGTGTTGTGAACTTTCTGAATTTGTTTCCATATAAGAGTGCTGCTGTTACACACTTGACCTTGATAATTCTACCTAGTTCCTCTTTTCTGTTACGTTTCAGATCATCAAAGCATTTATGAATCACCACCTGTTTCTTACTGTGTGTGTATATATATATATATATACACATATACACACTTCCCACTGTCTTCTGTGTTAAGATAGTTTGTATTTGTGTATTGAATACTGCTTCTCTGAGAAGTGCTTATTTGTCCTGACTTCTTTCTGCCAGACTTTGGTTCTGGGAAGAAGAAAGCTCTCAGTTTAAGAAAGTATATTTCAGTAAACCCAGTGAAGTCCATTGGCTTTGTTCTCTGTTCTGCCTTTTACACTTACTAAGAATGATTGATTGCCATTTTGTGAACACAGTCAAGTACTCTGGCTTCCATCTTCACATTCTCTCAGCTAGTTTATTTCTACATTAAAAAAAAACAAAACAAAACTGAATTTCAAGAACTGGCTAAAGAGTTGGTTGTATTGCAGAGTCTGAAGAGCTTCTTCAACAGATATATTTAGAACAGATCCCTTTTATTTTTAGCAATACTTTTGGAACAAATTTTGAAGCCCCTTCCTCCACGAATTGCAACCCTCAGTTGTTCTTCTGTATAATTGATGTGAGTTGGAGTTTTCTCATTGCATTTTTTTTTAAGTTGCAATGTTTCTTTAGTCATTATCTCTTTTCTATTTGTGTTGGTATTGTTGAGATATCTATGGCTTCTTTGGTTCAGAAGGCTTCCTTTTAATTTTGTAACATCTGCACCTTTGATGTTAACTTACCTGTGAGGACATAATTGGAAGTGGAAGGAGAAGGAAAAAATACCTACTAGGTATTGCAGTGATGAATCTCAAACATTTTAATATTTACTCTGTTGAAGCTTTAATTCTTAGGTAAGAAAGGAGTGCTAGAAGCAACTTCAAAACCTGTTCTTCCACATATTTTTATGAAAACTGCTGTTCTCTGCCACAAAAGAAGTAGTCTGCTTCAAAATGAGAGAGGAGGCCAATGGCAGCAGAGCCTTTTGACACTTGTTATGTTTTGTATTTGACGCAACATCTGAGCTAGGGTACTACTTTCCCTTTATAAACAGTGAAGAGAGCGAGCGAGCTGCTCCTCTGAAAGATGGACAACTGCATTTAATTAGGTAACTTAATCCCTAAAGCTGTCCTCTTCTCTCAACCAGTTAGAATGGAAGCCTAGTACACTAGCTCAGGTGTAGATTCCTACTTCTGGTGAAATTAATCTTAATTCTGGCATTTACCCTTTCCACAGACCATTATTGCAGTTCTGTTTAAGTACTGAAGGTCAAACCTGCATTAGCAGTAGGGAAGAACTGCTTTAGAGATCAAGGAAAGTAAGAAAGGGATTCAGTCAATGAAAATAGAGTTCAACTTTGTTTTTTCACATGCCAAGTCAAAGATTGATTCTTGTGATGTCTGTAGAGCCCGTGTTACTTGAATCAAGAAACTGCCTCTGAGTGAGCCAAGTGCTTCCCTCTGTTGCTTGTACCTGTGGAGTAGAGGTTGTGACAGACATGTTTTTATGTGAGGTACCCGTGTACTCTGTGTGTGATAGTACCTTGGCTGCAGTAGGGCTTATTGTTATATTCATCTCAGAAATGCCTACTTGTAGTACCCAAAATCAGCTACATAGCGCAGTCTTTAAAGACTCATTCTTTGAGTGGAAGCTGTAGTTACTCTTGATCTCTTAACCCCAGAGTTCCTCACCCTGCTGTAAAACTGCATCCTGTGTGCAGGAACTAACCGCTGCTCTGCTCAGATGCTGACATTTTTGAGCTCCACAGCATCCCATTGCAGTGTTAATGAAATGACATGAGGTACTTGCTAAACGCAGCAGCCCTGGAGAAGCAGCTCATTGTGCCTTTGTAGATTAGACTACAGTTAAAATAGTTTGCGTGTGTGGCGCTTCGTGTGTAACCATTAGAAAGACTTCCTTGTTCTTGTGGTAGTTTGGAAAAGAGTGGCCAGTAATGACAGAGCTCTAGCTAAGGATGATAAATGTGTCTGAATATTGGGAATTAACCTTTGCAGATGATGAATTGTGGAAACTATGTGAAACTTCTGCCATTCTAATTAGACTGGCTGAAACGTCTAGCAAACAGGGAGATTTCTAATGTCTCTGAGAATATGAAATTACTGTGATAAAGGGACAAATGCCAGCATATTGCAGGAGGTGCCCTGTGCTTTTTAAGTCTGTGTATCCAGGTCTTGACTGATAGAAAAGATTGTGTGATTAAATGCTGTGTGTTTTTAAATTTCTGATTTTAATTTAGATTTCTAACTTTACCTTTAAATGTATAAACCTGATGTTATGGCATGCTTTATTTTGACAGATAAGGAAGGACATAATTTTTCAATATTCTGGGTGCTGGTGAGTGTTATCCTAGGTGCAGTAGCCATGCTGTGTAAGGAACAAGGAATTACAATACTGGTAAGAATCCTCTTACTGACTGAATTTTGACCTCAGCATCTGTCAGATGCAGTTATAAAACCTACAAAGATGTATCTTTTCCACAGCTAATCACAGGCACACCTTTTTGTGCTGTTCAGAAAACTAGTTAATGTTGACAAGCAGCAATGTTCTAGTAGATCTGTCTTGGTTGTATCCCTGCCAGACTGTTGGAATTCTTCATGTTAACTTTTGTAAGCAGGCTGCATATTTCTGGGTTGTTTTTTTTTTGGCAAATTTTAAAATGCTCAGTGTTAGTTTCAATGCCTATCGTGTTAGCTTGCCTTGTTTTTGAATGTAATTGTTGAGCTAGTGGCCTACAAACTTCTTGTTGAATGCTTATGAGCAGAGACAACTGGAGGAGAGCATTTTCAGAAGCTCCACCCTCTTGCTTTTGTGAACAGTGTAATTAGAAGTAGGGCCATTGTTTATGCATTTCTAATACTTAATCTCATCCATCTGTCCCTTATTTAAGGTTCTGTCTATGCAAACAGATACAGTTACTATTCATGTTCATTGAGGTCTCGCTTTTTATTTCTTCAATGAAGATGTTCTCGTTTGGGTGACCAAATCAGCCACCTGAAATGCTACATCTTTCTTACCTTTTATATAACCATATATCTTTACAAATAAATCTGATCTGTAGCTTTAACTGACACAGATAAAGCAACAAAATGAGAAAAATTCTTTGCAGCAAGGACCCTCCTGTCCTTTATAGAAAAAAAGAGAGAAGAAATTACAGAAAACTTGCTTTGGGATATTGTTTTTGGATAGATGTTTGTAGAGTGATATATTTTTCAAAGGTGTCTGTAAGGAAAACATAAGGAATTCTCTTAAAACATGATGTGATTATTTCCTTCAGCAGTATGAAATAATTATTTGAGCTAGCAGACGCAGACTTGCTTTTGGATCCGAGTTTTTCCTTTGTTTGCTGTTGCATTGCTAGGACGATTATTGCTGTGCTGTGAACATGGGTCAGAGGGATGAAGGGGTAAATCACACATTAAAAAGATTGCTTGTAGGCTGAATGTATTTTTAAGC
>NW_010165797.1:0-8008 GCF_000695765.1 Mesitornis unicolor | reverse complement strand
GATTCCTGCCCTCCTATCTCCATGCAAGTAAGCCAAAAGCCTTTTAACTGTCAGGTGGCCTTGCTATGTGAAACCATGGCACTCTCTAACCTATGTTCTGTCTTCTCCCTTTGACTATTAGAGTGAGACTTGTGACCTCCCAGTATCCTAACTCTTTGCCTCATCTGGAACTATTTTTACTGTCTTTTTTCCATTCAGTCTTTAGAACATTGGGGTAATTTCCAAAGTTATTAGGATATAGGCTAAATATTCAAGGATTATTATGGTTGGTGATTGCTGAAACATTGAGGGGAAAATGTTAAAGTTGCATTTTGCTGGTCATCTCAACAGAATTACCCCTGGATATATTTTGGTTGCTTGCTTGGGGGTAGCATGTGAAAATGTAGTCCTGCAAAGCACTGAATATGCTTTAGTTTTATGTGTAGTGGCTAATGTCACATAGACATTTGATTCCTTTTTTTTTCAGCAACTTTCACTGTGTATATTGGTGTAATTGCAAGAAAAGCAAGCCTGATACCTCTGTTAAATCTTTCTGAGCCTTTGTTTGTTGAAAACTTTTTTGTACCCTTTAAAAATAGTATTTCTGAAACCTGACAGTCAAAAGATACCATGCTGCACAACAAAAAAAAAAAAGTAGAAGGCTTAAATAAACTCCACCTTACTGACAGATGCCTTTCCTTTTGACTGTAGCATTTACACTGCAGAACATTTGAGAAAGGAGAGAGCAGAATACTGTTGCATATGGGGTCTAGCTTGCTGGTACACGGTATTTCCTGAAGGGGTTACTCCATGTAGAAGGAGAGTCCCCATTACCGTAACATTATATTCTACTCATCTGAGCTCAGGCTCTCAATTTACCATTCTGCCGTCATTACTACCAATGTATCTCTCTACTTGTTTGGGATCATAACTGTACAATAAGTCATAGTAGAAGTGGAACTTAAGATGTATTTTTTTGAAAAAGTTGTGGTTGGCTACTCCATCTTATGGTCTAATTTCTCTCTTGGTTGCTTAGGGTTTGAATGCAGTGTTTGATGCATTGGTGATTAACAAGCTAAATGTTGTGCAGCTTTTTCAGAAGTTACTACATAAGGACAAGTCATTGGAGGTGAGTCTAGTCCTGAGAGGCTTTGTTCATTCTGGCAATTTAGACAGTCATGTACTAAGCCAAAGATACAGCTTCTGACAATTTTGTTGTTGAGAATTAAATAAAAAAAAAAATCATTTCAGTCAGCCTAGTAAGGCAATGTGCTATGACATCTTTGTGACAACATGAGTAGTAATGGATAGCATTAGAATTGTGTTTGATAGTGAAATCCATTCCCCAATTGTCTCAAAAGTATGTTGCTTGATGCAGCAAGTTCTCCAGAGTCAGTACCTATATACCTGAAATAGTTGTTTAATACAGTTTGGTCAGAGTAAAAAGAGAGATTCAGATTCTCAAAGGAAATAGATATTTGCAAAAGTACATTAAAAGAATACCATGTCTACTTTGTCCGTCCCACATGAGTATTACACTGGTTTTTTTCAGAATACAAATTACCAAACATTAGACAGTTTGTAGTAGCTTGAGAGTTTAAAAGAAAAAATACATAAGCATGATAGTTGCTAAGGATCACATTTCTGGCTTCTGTTGATATCGCTTTATCAAGTATTGGCTCCAGTGGAGTTTGCCACCTAGTATTTGAACTGGCAAGCAAATCACAGAAATAATCAGCCTCAGGTGAATGATTGATAGACTTTGTTATCATAATAGAATATAGAATTATATCAGACTAAGGGAGGAAGGTAGGAATAAAGGAAAACTAATACTGGAGATCACATGGCCATATTTTTTTAGGATGGAGTCAGCTCTTTCATGTAAAAATCCATAGTTTGCCGACACTTTCATCGTCAAATGTGTGGAATGGAAAGGGAACTGGCCTAAATGATGTCATTTTAGAGAAACTCTCGTCTTCCATCTTCTGCTTCTTTAATGACTTGTTGAGGCTGCATAGAGTCATTTCAGACATCAGGTTTCAGACAGCTCTAAGGCAGCCCTTCATTTATTATCTGAGTTACCATTTGCCAACTGGGTAGAGTGTTGGGTGCCTCTCATTATGCCATGTACTAAACATTATATTCTGCTCAAATTCCCTATAAGAAATTGCTGTGTAAAATTACATCAGCTGTAGAGTTGCTGAGGAACTGTAGAAGAAAGACTTCTTGAATAAAAAAAGTTTTCTGATTGAGAAGGAAATGAAAATATTAGTGAAAGCATAGGAAAGTTAGAGAGGTTTTTAGTATCTGCAAAAATAAGAAAAATTTCAACTCTAAAAGCAAAAATGCACAGGAGTAGCCTTTTCCTTCTGAGATGGTGGCAAAAAGAATGTGAATCTAGCAGGGAAGAGAACAAAATAATGTTTTTATATATTTTTCTCTTTTTTCTGTAGAATTCTGGGCTGTTAAGAAAGGGGCTTCTTTTCAGGATAACTCTTCTGATGTCTGGAGGGGCCAGTATACTCTATATACGCTGGAGGATTATGGGCACGGGGCCACCGGCTTTCACTGAAGTAGACAACCCAGCTTCATTTGCAGACAGTCTGTTTGTGAGGGTAAGTCATGAAGTTGGTTTTTTTTCTGGCCAGATCAGAACATTTGTCTTTATCATCAGACAGGATTTTCTGTGCTTCAAAGAAACAATAAAGTGGGCAGTCTTTATGTTTCAAGATGTGTGATGAGTCACCTTCCTTTGTGTTGCTGTGATGATTTTCTGCAATTTTTCAAAACAGTGTACCTTGTATATTCTTTGCATTCAATTTAGCATACACTGCTTACAATAAAGTACATTTCTATTTACTCACTACTTTACCCATGCATGCAGGGATTTAGCTTTTGCTGGGTTTCATCCCTTTTCCACATACTGTGCTTGACTCTTCATCTGTTCTTTCACAATTGAAGAAAATAGCATAAAGTTCTGGTCTGCTGCATTTTGAATATGTCTCGCCTTTATACTTCTCACTGCATTAAGGCTCTTTCTGGAGATGAAGAATGAAGGATAAAGGCAGTGGGTGCTGTCTTTTGTGATTTTCTACTATTGTAGGAGATTTAATTTTTAAGTATGAATAGTAGTGGTTGGACAGCACAGAACTGCATTTCCCTGCTCTGAATAGGAGAGCCATCTTCCTGTGTTTTAAAACAAAATAAAAATTAATTTCATAGCTGTAGTGTATTTTCACTAGCTGGCACTACTTGTAGTCTGACGGCATTTAAAGCCTCTTTATTGTTTAAGACGTATTTTGTGATAAGGGAAATGATAGCAGAGAGAGGAACGAAAGTTGCCCTCCCCTCCTCCCCCCTTAAGTTTAGTATCAAATAAATGTTTGTTTTCTTTTTGACTGACAGGCTATAAACTATAATTACTACTATTCCTTGAATGCATGGTTGCTGTTGTGTCCCTGGTGGCTGTGTTTTGATTGGTCAATGGGCTGCATACCCCTCATTAAATCCGTCAGCGACTGGAGGATAATTGCACTAGCAGCACTTTGGTTCTGCCTAATTGGTCTGATATGCCAAGCTCTGTGCTCAGAAGACAGCCATAAGAGAAGGTAAGAGACAGTGATGAACGTTAAATGTGTGACCAACTTGAGTACAGTATTATTTGGTTAAATCCAGTACTGATAATTTTAACAATTCAGTGGAACCAGTGTCTAGCAAATGCAGTTCGAATAAATATTTATAGCTGTCATTACACTTTTATCCCAATTTGGGCCCATCACTGTACCCTGACTAGTGGGAAACAAAGTTGGAGGAGGAAGTATGGATGGCTGCTTTATTTTTCTCCTGACATGGCATTTTGAGATTCTTAACACTGTATGTGGTAGAAAGTAATCTGTGCTCAGAACAGGGTAGGAATTGATGAATGTTGTTGTCCTTACTTCTTAAAAGTCATCATCTCCTTTGATCTTCTGGAAATGAAAGAGAGAAGAGAGGTACTTTGAAAGGAGGTAGAAATGCTGGCCATGGCCATACAATTAAAAAATAAAATGCTGACCTACAGTATCCACTGAGGAAACAAGTTGTACTTTATCCAAAGGAAGACAAAAAAATTATTATGAACTATTCTGTCTCACCACGGGCTTCTGTTTGACTTTTTTCAGGGTCTGTTCCCATGGACTGTATGTATAATTAATTTCTCAGTTATTTGAATTTTTTCAACAACTCGGTCACAATGAGGTCATTCTGTTGTTCAGAGTGCTGAATATTTTCTTTTCTGTGGTATTCTGTAATTTCATCTTTTCCTCCTCATCCTCGCAAATGTTAACGTCCCACCTGCCTTCCTTTCTTCTGTTCCCATGCTCATTTGCACAGATAAAATCGTTTTGGAGAGGGATGGAATTCTTGCTACAAGTGATGTCATACTTTCTAGTAAAAACACACACACTAAGTCTATATTGTTGAACAATATTTTAGTAAAAAGTAAAAGGAAAAAGTGTAGTGAAGGCCTAGGACTCGTGGGAGGGGGGGAGTAAGAGGACACATCTTCTTTACAGTTTAGAGATTTATTTGTAATAAATTAAAGTGGAAAACTACCATGGCTGTGGCCTTTATAACAAACACCTGAGACAGACCTGGGATTCATATTCCTTTATGTCAGCTCTGTAAAAGTAAGTTACATAGTCTCAGTTGTGTAAGCTCTGTATAGTCCATAGGTACCTGCTGATGATTACTCATCCTAACATAGATACCTAAAACAAGGAAGACAAACTGCCCTCAGGAAGTGCCTCTCTGCTGATTGTACAAGTGTAGATGAGTAACTTTCAGGTGGTTAAGCACAATGGATTCTACTGTTGATGTATTTGTTAGGAAAGAAAACACTTTCAGTAGGAGGTGTACCTAAGTTTCTTCTTTAATGGTGACCTATATTTTTCCCCCATTACTGACTTACTAGTTCCAAAAACAGACAACTTTTACCATTACTTTTTCTGCCTCTGTATTTTAAATAGAAATTATGTAATTAATGTGTAATGGCGCTTTTCTGGCCTGGAAGCATGAACATTGCTTTTCTGGGAATTATAGCTAGGATTTTAAAAGTGCCTGATGGAATGAAGTGTCGGAACCTCACTGAAGCTTAATCTGATTTTGTTATGTAGCTCTCAGAGGTTGCTTTTGAATGACCTAGTTCCATGTGCATATCCTTCTAATGTTTAAATAAAGCTTATATGTTAAGTGGAAATGGTACTTTTGTTAAGATTCGTGGTTAATTTGAGAATCTGTTTCTCGTTTGCAGAATTCTTACGCTGGGACTTGGATTTCTTATTATCCCTTTTCTTCCTGCAAGTAACTTATTCTTCCGAGTAGGATTTGTTGTTGCAGAGAGAGTCATCTACCTCCCCAGTATTGGATATTGTATTCTGTTTACATATGGATTTAGTCTTTTGAGTAAGCAAGCCAAGAAAAAGGTACCATCAAAACAGTCAGTAAAGTTGATGATGAAGTGCTCCAATTGAATGGTTTGTTTCTTAACTTGTCTCTCTTTCCTTAAGAAAATTCTCGCTGCAGCAGTACTTGGACTCTTGTTGATAAATGTTATGCGCTGTGCACTCCGCAGCAGTCAGTGGAGGTCAGAAGAACAGCTTTTTAGGAGTGCACTGTCTGTGTGCCCTCTGAATGCAAAAGTAAGTCATTCATGTGGACTTTTAATCTATCGTGTTTTTTTTTTTAAAGTGTTTTGAAATTCAGGATAGAGGAGGTGTTATGCATAGTTAATATGTTGTGGTACTGTGTTATTCACAGTCTTGCTTGGTGCAAGAATATGGCACTGACATGTCAGACACCTAAATTACAGTGGTAGCATAGTGAAAATACCAGACAGTGTGAATTACAGTATTGTAATTCAGAACTTGGGGGTGGGAGTGGGGAGGGAAGGGAGAATGGGGCATACACTTCGGGAAAGACATCCAGTCAGATTGGATGTACTGCTAATAAAGCCATCTAAAACAACTGTGCATGTAAGTTGTAGCCATGTATTCACCTGAATAATGCCTATACTGTGTTTTTAGAATCCTGTTTATATACCTTCCAGTGGTATATATAGCCAACACAGCTAAGGGACAAAGCAGCACATCATCAGTGAAATTGCAGGATGTGGGGGTCAAATCTTTGCACCCCCTTCTGCTCTTTTACAGTGGCTGAATGGGCTACTCCTCAGACACGGGCACTGAGGAAAACTGCAATATTTCCTGGAATGCTTAGTGATGGAGCAAGTAAGAGGGTGGGACTGGATAGGATGTTTCACTGAGCTGAACATCAGTGTTGGGCATAGTAGACTGAATCTAGCCTGCCAACAGAGATGACCTCCACAGCAGTCCTTTGATAGCTGAGAGTGTGATCTGCTGGAGCATACCACAGAGCCCTGATATTGCCTGTATTTTAGCAGAGACTCTCTTTGAAGAGCTCAGGAGTAGGAATGCATAGCTTGTCAATAAAAATGCATTGATATTTTAGAAGATTATATTTCTGTAATTTAGAGTGGTATCTAGACAATACAGATCAAGACGCAGTTTTAAAAGGAACCTGTGAATGCTCAACTTTGCAAAGAGAATGATAAACTCAGTATCTACTGAAATACAAATATGCAGCAGTGAACTGTAAAAAGCGTTTATGTCCAATATTTACAACATGGTGGTACCTTTCAGTAATCTCAGATTTCAATGCCATAGAAAAAGAGCTGTTGTATTTTATTGTGTGGCAGTGGTAGGCAACCATCTTCTTTTTAATGATGACCTCAGTATATCTTGTCTCCTGGATGACAAGCGCATACTATAAATGGAGCAAGCGCAATCTGTTTCTTTGTGCAGGACTCCATCCATCTGTTGCGGTAAGAGTGCTTTAGACCAATCCGCGCTCTCTTTGCCTGTGCTCCAAGCTCCTTGGACAGGAGCCACGTCTGGCTGGGAAGCTGTGTAGCTGTGTTCACACAGTGCTTGCGCTTGAGCCGAGAAGCTGTGTGCAAGCTACTGAACTAACGCAGCTGGTCCAAAGCCAATGAATGTAGAGGGGAAAATGAGCTTGTGTTTGTCAACATTGGGCCGCGTAGACATGCCTGAGCTGTGTTGCTGCTAGTGACAGCTTGCGCGAATGGAAAGCGTGGGGATGTGAACAGGGAGGGTTTTGTAGGCTCACATTCCGATTTTTCTGAAGGAGTAACTTTGAAATCACAGTAACTTTGAAATCACGGGAACTTTTCTTGGCAACAGCATTAGAGAGTCCGTGTGCGAGAGCCACTCTTTTATTTTCTTTATGGACTCAACTATATTTATTCAATTTTGACAAAGGTAAATGTAAAAATTGGAACTGGGTTCTGTTCTTCTGTTGTCTTGAAATTGCAGACTTCCTTTAAAAATGACTCCACAGGACTTTCTTTCAGTGGCCCATTTATTTCAGTGGGAGGCTGATGCAGACCAAAAGGTGGAATGCAGATAATAGCTTTTTCTTGTTGTTCTTGGAACATCTTTAATATGTGTACTGTGGTCGTGCTTTACTTCCCTTATGTAGCAGGGTCCCAGAATCTCCAGGTGTCTCCCAACTGGTAACAAAAGCTGCAGCTCCTAGTTCATGTTTTGTGGTACAGCTCTTTTCAATTCCAAACTGTCTGTATGTGAGCAGTGTAAACTTACCTTAATTCTAAGTAGCAAGTAGTTACAGCAATGCCTTCTCTAATTTCAAGTCTCATCTTTTTTAAACATCTCTTTAGGTAGAGGTGTGGAAACTCTGCATTAAATCAGATTGCCTGGCATGGTACTGAATCTGCCCCCCTTGAATGAGAGATACATCTGGCTCAGGAGGATGAAATTTAGGATTAACTTTGATAAATGTAGCCCAGTGATTTTAACATTTACTGGAAATACTCCAATACCATAATGAAAGTACAAAGATTTTTACTTTTTTTTTTTAAGTTCACAATACAGATTTTAAAATATTTTAAAATTTTAATTAAAATATTTTAACTATGTATGTTATATATATT
>NW_010165796.1:58426-92598 GCF_000695765.1 Mesitornis unicolor | reverse complement strand
TCTGTGATTCTGTGATTCTGTGATTCTTGCTCTTTCCTGTACAAAATGCCACACAGGATCAGACACTAGGTCTCTCAGGTCGAATATTCAATCTCTCTGAAAGTACGAGTGTATCGAGTCTCCTCCTTGTCTTTAACAGATACTGACCTAAAGCCTGAAGTGAGGGATTAGTATCCTTCTTACAAAATAGATAGCTACAAGTATTTTGTACTATCCGTGTAACTATCTTACAAAGTATTTGGCCTCAGTGTCACACAAGGGCAATTATTACCACAAGCTAATTATACACTGTGGCTGGGGAGGGGAAATATTTTAGTATAATATATTTAATATTTAAAGTCCGGCTTGTACTTTCAGGCAGTCTTTCCTTACCCTCATGTAATGATAAAAGAGGGAGGATGCAAGTTCCTGATTGACCCTACTATTACTTTGCAAATATTTATCGTGTCAGCTTCTGTTTTATTTCCTTCCTTTCTGAAGACACCCATTTATTACCTGTTACTAGCATTTTTACTGCATGCCTGGCCTTGGTTTTGCACTAAGTACTGCATAAGCGCTTAAGAAAGCAACGTCTTGCTCTGAGCAGCTTATAGCCAACACACAAGCAGGTGAGGCAGCAAGAGGCAGCTCCACTCATCGAGGAGCTGTTGTGCTGGAAACACGGACGGCACATGTATGGATGTGCGCCCCAGAGTGGGATGTCCTCCCAGAGAAGCAGCAGCAGCTTTACAGCACCTCTAATGATATACCTCTGCACAGATGCCTTGACATGCCGTGTTGTTGTGCTGCACAATCCTGTGGCTCCAGCAGAGGAGTCTGTGGATGGCATGGAGTAAGAAGGAGTCAGTAGAGTTGCAAGGTTGGTTGGGAATCTCTCATAGCCCAAGGCAGGTTGCCACACAAACCTCAGGGACAGCAAGCCTGCGCAAGCCACTCCCTCACTTAGGGAAACAGCTCCTCAGAAAGAGGAGGGAGAGTTGCCGTGGGCAAAATCCTGGGGGAGGAAGAGGCAGAAGGAGAGTACTGCGCGGTTCACTGACTGTATGAGGAGTGTGGGAGGGGGGAATCTGGTAGTAAATAGAAACAGATGAGCAAGTTCACAGGAGAAGAGGTGGAAGAAGAAGAAAAGACTTTCTTTGGGAGGATAGTGGGAATGAAGGCTGGAAAGCTCAGAGACAGTGAAGCACCCTCCTTCTTGAGATGAGAGACTTGACCCTAATATGAAAAATCCAGGAAGAATAGGACTGTCGTCAGCCCCTCAAAGGCATTATTTGCTAATGAACTAGAAACAAAGACACGTCTAATTTTCTGCTAAGCTGCTAGTAGGTATGTTAAAGTTTTTATGAGTGTTTTATGCATACTTGATCTCAGTCTTGCTCACCATGTTCATCTCAGACTCAGCCAAATTCTGCCACACCCTTAAGAAGGCAAATAGCACTTGGCTGCCAGCAACCAAGGGAATGGTGTAAATGCTGAAGCCTCAGTAACAATGAGCTGCATGTCAGTGAGTTTTGGGAATCTTCAAGTGAACGGTCTACAAAAAATTGTGGCTGCAGCATCTCTGACTGTTATTGAGTGGAGAATCAATTCTCACAGAATCATTTACCATGAAAATGCTACAACACAAATCTTATCAAATTATTCTCAAAATTTAATTCAGCTAGGGCAGATCTGCATATAAACTTCTGTGAAAGTGATTTAATTGGTACTTATCCATACTTTCACTATGTTGTTGGATATCTGTGTGTGGACAATTATTTTGCTATAGAAGACTCTTCTATTGATTTTTCTTAAATTATTGCTTTACTGTAATCAGTTATCTTTACTGCATAATAGGGTCCAAAGTGGAACTTGAACCTAATTATTAATGAAAATACTAAAATAAAAGTCTATATCATTAATTTGGGTCACTGTGGCATGCAGAAAAGTTTCTGTAATTTAAGTCAAAAGAAAACTTATTCCTGCTCATGTGCAGTTGCTACAGGACTGATACTACTGATCCAGAGCAGAACTCCAAGTGACAAAATCATCTGTTCTTCAAAAATGCAAGTCTACCACAAGTTGATTGCTTCTCTTGTAGGCTCTCCCTATCTCTGTATGAGTGTAGAGAAAAGAAGATATAGCTGGATATGCTATTAGGGGTAATGTTCAAACCAGAAAGTAATGTACAAATATCACTTTAAATCCCATCCCATCAAGAAACTGCTGAGACCTCTAATTCTCATGATGATACCTTTGGGAGCTGTAGGGCATCTTGAAAATATTGCTGCACGTCACAGTAAGTCTATAACAGCATGTGAATGAAAGCATTGTATTGTAAGAATATCACAAGAAATAAACCACATAGTTTATCATTTCTATTTCTATTTAACAAACAATTTGTTACCCAGATACAATTGTTTCTGTGGAGATTCCATAAGCTTAAATTTGGGATGATACAGTAATTCTAGAGATGCATTTCAAAAATGTTAAGGGAACTCACTGGAATACTGAAACTTAAATATAACTGCATGAAAATCAGGGGGAATAGAGAATTATTCTTAACTGGCACTCTATTTAAAAACAAAACAGAAATTGTAAAACTTTATATAAATATAGACACTTTTACCCAGGATGCAGGAGACTAATCAAGTTTCTTGTGATGAAAATTTTCTTTTTATTATCATTACTGTCTATTACTTGCATTGTGATATGCCTTCAGGCCCTGAACTAGAAGCCAAGTTCCATTATAATGGATATTGAGCATATAATGAAAAGAGAGGCTCCCCCTCCAAAGGGTTCTTGAGCTGAATTTATGTCATAGAATCACAGAATCATAGAATCATTTAGGTTGGAAAAGACCCTGAAGATCATGAAATCCAACCATTAACCTGTCCCTGCCAACTCCACTGCTCAACCGTGTCCATGAGTGCCACAGCTATCCATCTTCTAAATACTTCTAGAGAGGGTGACTCCATTTTTCTGGGTAGCCTGTTCCAGTGCTTGACAACCCTTTCAGTGAAGAAGTTTTTCCAATCTAAAGTTCTTCCAATCCAATCTAAACCTTCCCTGGGGCAACTTGAGGCCATTTAATCTTGCCATAGTATCATAGAATCATAAAATGGTTTGGGTTGGAAAGGACCTTAAAAATCATCTAGTCCAAGCCCCCTGCCATGGGCAAGGACACCTCCCACTAGACCAGGTTGCTCAAAGCCCTGTCCAACCTGGCTTTAAACACTTCCAGGTAAGGGGCATCCAGAGCTTCCCTGGGCAACCTGTGCCAGTGTCTCACCACCCTTACAGTAAAGAATTTCTTCCTAATATCTAGTCTAAATCTATCCTCTTCCAGTTTAAAACCATTCCCCTTCATTCTATCGCTACCTGCCCTTGTAAAAAGTCCCTCCTCGGCTTTCCTATAGGACCCCTTCAGAAACCGGAAGGCCGCAATAAGGTTCCTCTGTAGCCTTCTCTTCTCCAGGCTGAACAGCCGCAACTCCCTATTGCTTGTCTACTGTCCTATTGCTTGTTACTTGTGAGAAGAGACTGATACGCACCTCTTTACAACCTCTTTTCAGGCAGTTGTAGAGAGTAATAAAGTCTCCCCTCAGCCTCCTCTTCTCCAGAGTGAACAACCCCAGTTTCCTCAGCCACTCCTCATATGACTTGTGCTTCAGAACCCTCACCAGCTTCATTACCCTTCTCTGGACACACTCCAGAACCTAAATGTCTTGTAATCAGAGGCCTAAAACTGAACCCAGGATTCAATGTGTGGCCTCACCAGTGTTGAGTACAGGGGGACAATTGCTTCCCTACAATTGCTGTAGGACAATTGCTGGCCACACTATTTCTGATACAAATCAGCATGTTGTTTGCCTTCTTGGCCACCTGGGCACACTGCTGGCTCATGTTCAGCTGGCTGCTGACCAACATCCTCAGACCCTTTTCTGTCAAGCAGCTCTCCAGCCACTCTCCCCCAAGCCTGTAGCACTGCATGGGGTTGTTGTGACCCAAATGCAGGACCTGGCACTTGGCCTTGTTTGAGCATCATGTAGTTGGCCTCATCCCATTGATCCAGCTTGTCCACGTCCCTCTGCAAAGACTATCTATATTGCACTGAGAAGACAGAAGTGACTGCATGTAGCATGGAGATACTGGAGTCTGTTTTTAGTTAGACAGCTTGGTAACCTAGCCCCAGGAACACATGCTCAGTGAGGGCTAAATACTGTTCCTTCTTGGCAGATTTTGCAAAGGTGTCAGGGAAATAAGCACAAAGTGAATTTAGACAAGAAGAAGAAAGACTAAAGAGCAGTGAAACTCAGTAATGACATCAGATTTTGCATGCAAACAAAAGGCTCAGGAGGACATATGGGATAGAGGGAAGGGACAGTTAGAGGTAAATATAGAGTTTGGAGTTACATCCAGTCTAATGGCAAAATCCCTGCTGGAGGGTGGCTGTGCAAATTAGACTGCCATCTTCGCTGTATGCAGGATGCTTCTGGTGGAGGAACATGCAGCTAGAAACCCTCGATGCCACTAGGGATTAATTGAGCATAATGTCTTCTGGAAAGTAACAGCATTTTCTTGGAAGGCAACAAGGGAAAACTGATAGTTTTGCTGTGTAACTGAGTTTCAAAATGAAATGTTGCCATACGGTGAATCTCTGTTGCCTCATTACTCTTAAACCTCTATGAAAAAAAAAAAAAGCTTTTAACTTGTATTACTTAATTGTTTAATTTGAGGATCTTACTGCACAGTTCCATACCAAATCCCAGGTTTCAGCACCGATTCTGACCAACCTGTTAGCTTTCTGTAATGAAGTGACTACATCAGTGGACAAGGGAAGAACAAAGGATGTCATTTATCTGGACTTCTGTAAGGCCTTTGACACAGTCTCGCACAATATCCTTCTCTTTAAATTGGGGAAAGATGAATTTGATGGGTGGGCTGTTCAGTGGATAAGGAATTGGTTGGATGGTCACATCCAGAGAGCAATGGTCAGTGGCTCGATGTCCAGGTGGAGACTAGTGACAAGTGGTGTCCCTCAAGGGTCCATGCTGGGACCAGTGCTGTTTAATATCTTCATAAATTACATAGACAGTGGGATTGAGTGCACCCTCAGAAAGTCTACAGATGACACCAAGCTGATTAGTGCAGTTGACATGCTCGAGAGATGGGATGTCATCCAGAGGGAGCTGCGGTTGTTAAGTCTGGAGAAGAGAAGGCTTCAGGGAGATCTTATTGTGGCCTTTTAGTACTTAAGGGGGCCTACAAGAAAGATGAGGACAATCTTTTTAGCAAGGCCTGTTGTGACAGGACAAAGAGTAATGGTTTTAAATTAAGGGAGGGTAGATTTAGACTGAATATAAGGAAGAATTTTTTTATGAGGGTGGTGAAACACTTAGACTTACACTTCTGTAATTCACCACAAAGTAGGAAAAATGCCTGGTTAGAGTCCTTCTGATATCACTTGGTGAAGTGAAAGGGACAGGAGAGGTGGAAACAAAGGCAGTTTTATTAAGAAAGGAAATTCACTATTAATCTCTATATCCATTTCTTCTTTTGTATCCAAGTAAAATCTGAAAATTTTCTTCATATTCACTGGAACCAATTTACCTCTCTCAGAATTCTTTTACAACTAACATAGATTTGTATAGGCTACCTTAACCAGTCCTAGTTACTAGTATGGTACTTATGACCTTGTTTTCCATTAATTGGCACCACTTTCCATTAAATAAGCAAAGATATAAGCTTTCTACACCAACAGAAATGTTACTGGAGTTGTACTATGGGACTGCAGAAGTCAATCTGGCCTGAAACATTAGGTTTCCTCAAAGAAGTTTCTTTCCTTTTTTGTTTTTTTTTTTTTGGTAAATTAATAGTGGGTTGAGGGGCATATCTTTCTGATATAAGTGATATTTACCTATGTATTGCACAGGAGCTGATAACGAGGAACTTTTCAAGTCTGTTTACTGTGCTGTTTCTGAGTGGCTTACAAGAAGTAATTAAACCGTTGGCCTTACAACAACTTTTTATATGAAGTTTCCTGAGTGAACAAAATTACACATTTAGTTTTAGTGTTCCTCTGACGCATTAATTCTCTCCTATCAATTTTGCTTAGTTGCTTGCATTATTGGAATTCCCAGTATTCCCAGGCATGGACACCAATGTGATAGATGGGGTAGAAAATGCAGTACAAAATACATAAACTCTTTCTCCAAAAACTTGAAAGCAATACAGAAATTCACTTTCCTTGAGCTTGAAAGCTAGGCATAAGATCAGAAGAAACTGTCAAAGAGACAGATAATTGAGGACATATCAGAAACAGGGCAATACTGGTCAGTATGCTAGGCAGTGTGCGTAAGAGGTTAAAGAGTAACTATAGATTGCTTTATATATACCAACTGACTGTTCAAGGTAAACAAATACCATTTCAGTAATAACTGATATTCAAATAGAAAATAAATAACAACTATATGAACATTATAAGGCTCTAATACCATAAAAGGTTCAGGTGATCCCATGATGGACAGCTCAGCCTTGCACAGACAGCCACCCTAATGGACACCATCACCCTTGCTGAACCTAATGGAAATTACCTGGAATTTGTCCAGGGATCCTCAGTGCTGGCCTGTGCAAGTGAGATGGGTTTTTTTTACATTTTCTGTTACTAGAGCTGCTCAATTGAATTATAGCCTTTTGTACCCATACATTTTCCTCTTATTTATGTGTAATACCAACCCCACTCCACTAGGCACTACGCACGCTTCCTTTGACACCAGTCTTTCTATACCTTGGGCTCTTAAAAACTTCCCACTTGTAAGCTCATATCTCCCAAGCCTTGATGGTTCAGACAAAGAGTCTATTATGACTATTCTCTCTTCTGTGTTTGGTAGACTTGCTATTCTATATGAAGTTGTACCTAAACTACAGGGCTTTTTCACAGGGGTTGGATGTTGAACAGATCATCCCATAAATTATGCAGTGCTTCTTTTTTTAGAAACTTGAAGAGGAGAGCCCTGTGAATCATTTATAGGGAAACCTTGTTCCATAGAAAACTTGTATTGTATGAGATTTCAGGCAACTTTGAGATTTGTGAACATCTCTGAGAAGTTTGCACATCAGCAGGCAAGGTTCAGGCAAACTTTCAGCAGTGTGTAAGAAGGTTCCCCATTGCCCAGCAAGTTTGTAGGAAACCTCAGTCCCCAGAGAATCTCTCTCAAGCTGCATGTAAATAAGCTTCTCTCTACTTCTTGACCATCCTTGATGGAGAAAGGGTTTCAAATGTAGCTATCAAGCTGTTTTCTTGCAGAAGGATAGAAATGGAAATTCTGAGGTGTGTCCGTGCTGCCTAACTTTTGGCACCTGACAATGGAGAGAGACAGTCTCTCTTCAGGGGTGATCTGAAAGAGCAGCCATTAACAACTCAAACAGCTTGAGGAGACAAATCTCCTGCTCCGGCAGGGGGATTGGACTAGATGATCTTTTGAGGTCCCTTCCAATCCCTAACGTTCTGTGATTCTGTGAAGTATGTGGCTAAATTGGGTAGTGTTAATACCTCATATTTTATGTTTGAGATGCCCTTCCCCATGGAAATGGTGACAAATAAAATCCTGCCCCCTGTCCCTTATGGAGGTGACATGAAATGTTAAAATGCTAAGCATGGGGTGGCAGAGAATGGGAGAGAGTTGTGAGTTAATTAACTGGAATGTCTGTGAGAGCTGTGCCTGGAGGCCACTGCCAGGACTGGCAACTTAGTGTGCAGAGCACTGTACAAACACATAGGAAGAAATAGCCGTCAGCCCAAAGAATCTGCAGTCCAGATAGACAAGAAAGATAAGAAGAACAGAGAAATGTGGAAGGGTATGCTATTTCTGAGATTTGCTTCAGCTGTTTAATCCCATACTTGGTAAATCCTGAGAAACAAACAAACAACCCTTCCATTCAACCAGAGCCTTCAGCAGATACCCTTCAGTGCAACCTTTCAAATTTTTTCCAGCACCCAGCAGCAGCAAGCTCTTTAAATGAGAAGATGTTGACTACCTCATCTATGCTTCTAAATTCCCAGACTACAGAGTTATCAGTTAGCCTGGCAGAAATTGTAATTCTGACATCAGTGCTACCACTGATTACCATTTCACAGGTAGCAAAGAAGCCTAAATTGCCAATAATAGTTCTGAAAGAGTTAGTGAATGAAGAGTAGAAGGCAGGCAGAGAGATGCAGTGAGGAATTATACAAACTATAAATTGCCTAATTTTATAATTTTACATATTGCTTTTCTGCTAAAAGTGGGATATTATACAAAACAGGCCAAAATGAGATATCCAAATTGACTTAATCTGTGGTAAAATAGTAGGTGCACAGGAATTAATAGTACAGTAATCAAAATAAAACATCTTAAAAGAAAAATATGAATTAAAGGGCTTTTAGCTTTTGAGAAAGGGAATCCCATTGTATAATTAGATCATGAACTAAGGCCTTTCACTGCTACAGATTCATACTGTGCACTATTTAAGTGCCACTTCTTGATTCTCCTACTGCAGCTTCTAATAGCAAACCCTGTTCTGCTTTTCTTTGTGCAAACCCAATCACATCACATCAAATTATACAACTAATTAACACAAACTCCTTAAAAAATTGCATATTATTTTGGCAAGCCAAATTAACGTCAGTCCCCTGAAACCATGTTTAGTAATTCCCACTGACTGTAGTAACGCCTACTACTGAGAGAAGGGCTAATCAACTACAGGCTCTCCTGCTGATGAGCTGAACCAAGTAACCAGATGTTTCTGCCTCCTAGGCTAATGAAAATGTCATGCATGTTTTTCTCTCCACCTAGATGAAGAACTAATTCCACCATGGCCATGGTCTAGGTAGCTCTTGTTTGGTGCTGCCTCTGACAGGTCCTGCTGATTATTCCAGGTGAGGCAGGTCCAGCCTTGCTGAAGGTGCTGTGGTTTGAACCAGGTAATCCAGCCCATCAAGGCAGCCTCTGCCAGGGCTTCCTCACCCAGGATATGAAGAGGCAAAGGGGAGGCCGATGAATGCCACTTTGGAAAAAAGTGTTTTCATCACATTGTGCTGTATATAAAAGCTGGGCAAAGTATGTTTTCTGTGTACTGGTAAGAGGTCCCATCAGCATTAAATTACTTAATGAGATGTCTATTGCAATTAAAAGAGGTATAACATTTATATTAACATTTTAAAGCTTTCTTATTTCAGGAGTGTCAGTTTACAGGAGTCTAAATAGGCAATAATGAACATGATGAAATATTCCATATTAAAACTGAGCACTGTGTAACTGTCTACTAAAACCTTAATATTAAACTATACTGTATAACTTACAGAGCAGTATAAAAGCTTCACATTTAGATATATCCCATTCTGAATCTCAAATAATGGACTTATGATTAAATATGAATACAAATGAAAAAAATGCATTTACATGTAATCTTACAAAATACATTTGCATGATACATTTATTTGAAAAGCTTACAGTATACTTTGATGGATGATACAGTCATTTTCAGAAACAGTAAGACATAATTTAAAGATACCATGTAATTATTTAACAGCAATATTTTCTAAGTTCAGCTGACTTGTACCTCTCATGCTTGATGCAAGTGCTAGATTAAAAAACAGTGTATTAGTAGGCCCTCCTATCCCAGATGCTTACCTGGTGCAGGAAAAAGGTATGTGGTACATTTAAAATACTACTTAAGGAGAAAGGGAATTAGGTCTATTCACACAGCTTTGTTTGAGAAATGCAGTGAATACGTTAATCTCAGACCCCACTCCCAGTAGCTAAATATATTCTTTATTTTGTTTTTCAATAAATCTGCAGTAGTATATATAGACTGTAAGCAGAAGTTAGTCTTTTTATATTTTAAATTTCCTTAACGTGCTCATTGCTGTATTAACATCTGTTCTGAAACTCCCACCACCACAGCAAGGAGGCATCAATTAACATCAGTTTGGAAGTGACAGATACTCAGTCAAGGAGGAATAAAACTCTACAGCAATTTTTTGCCAGCAAAATCTCATCATGTGTGCAAAGATGCAGTCTACTGGTTGCACCAGTTCGATATCTGGGGGGATGGATCACTGAAAGAACGAGGTTTGCCTCTCATGAAAGGAGACATGCATGAGCCTTTAATTCTAAATTCAAAGATAAGGCCACTGAACTGAGAGTGATCTGGCTCTGGTCCCAGAAAGTTGTGTTTCACTGGATTTAGTTTCTACAGCAGAAAAATCTTGCAGTGTGAGAGGCAGTCTTTCAGACAGCTAGACTCACTTGCAAGTGAAAGAAATACTGGAATATTGAAATTTACGCAGGACACTGTGGGTTGTTAATGCAGACCATGGACTACCTGACACCTGGTTATCCTGTATCACTTAATGTGCAAGCTAGTAGTTACTAAAACAGTCGGGGTTTCTGGCTGGATTTCAGGACTGGCTCTAAGAACAGTGCATTTGAAAAATCCTGCTATTTGATTATCAAAAAAGTACGGTGCCGTGCAAAGATCCATGTCCAAGTTGTGAGAGAACAGCTTCGGGCCATCTTGGCAACTCTACAGTTCTTCCAGCAGCTTTCTTTGCTTTCACAAACCAGAGCATCTTTGAGAAATTAGTGGAAAATGAAGAGTGAAAAATAATATATACTTTTAGTATATTGTCTTCCTTGTCAAAGAAGAAATAAATTCTTAAAAAGTAAGGAGAGGAAGAGAGAGGAGTTAAACTAAAGGAAAAGTAGGATTTTTTTGGAAGACAAATATTTCAGCTAGAAACTTATTAGAGATTTTATGAGTATGGAAATTTTCAGTGAAAATGTTTCCCTTTCAATATGGAAACTGCTAGTCATCTTCTAGTGAGGAAAAAGTTATTTTTATAAAGTATTTTCTATTGCTGTTATCAACATCTCTGTGATGGAGTGACAAGAGTTGAGCAAATGTTGTTGAACTGTGAAGAACTCTAGCTTAGGTAAAATAATTGTGAGGCCAAGTCCAGCCTCATGAAGAGTGAGGAACTCTTATAGGAGAACCAATGGTTACACAAAATACACAAATAGTTGTTATTCCAGTGTTGAAGGCAATTTTTCAATATAAAAAAGATTCAGAGTAAAAGAATAAAATACATATATATAGTGTATGTATATATATATATATATATAGATAGAGAATAGAAAGAGGAACAGTCTAATATCAGACAGTTTTGGAAACATGGGAAATTAAATATGTATTTGGAGAGGGTCTAATTGAATATTCTTCATTGTCTAGTGGATTCTGCAAAATGAAGGAGATTTTGTTTCCTTACAGAAGCATTTCCCCATACACCAGTTTGTGCCAAAAAGGAAAGAGAGAAAATCACTTTGAACAGTTCAAATTAAAAGCAATAATCCTTGACAAAAGAGTGCCATGCAAATCACATGATCACACCAACACAACTTTGACCCATGCACTTTTTATTCAGCAAAGGGTCATTGGATCCTCCTGTATCCTGGTCTGCAGTTCTTGATTTTCAGTTTATGTAAGGTTGGATAAGGAATAACAAAGTTTGGTCCTAAATACATCCATGAGAACCAGGTTTATCCTGGCACAGCGGTGTTCTGAATAAAACCTTTAATTGTATGTAACAGTCATGCAAACATGTTTTCACGAGGCTTTTGGGTTAAAGTCTGGAGAAAAAAATGCGGGGGTGATCCATCCCGCTGCAGAACTGGAAATGAAATCAGACTTCTGAGGTGTTCATTCACCAGTTGCTAGCTTCCCTCTGACCAACTTTCTATCATTCCTGTATTCACCAGTTTCATAAGCTTTTCTCTGAGGCTACTTGCCTGGGCAGTAAAAATAGATAAATGCCTATTCACATCAAAAATATTACAGAGGAAAGACAGCAGCTGAGAAAAACCGTTCTTGGAGAAAGAGCAAAATGATCTAGGATATCTGTTACTTCCTGAAAAGTCTCACAAGTTTATCCATCATGCTGAATGTCTTCTAGCACGAAGGAATCCTGCCGCATTTGGGATCACAGGAATGTTAAGTTGTATCACACTGGAAGTCCATTTGGTCCACTGTCCTGTGAACAGTGATCAAAGCCACACACTTCAAACACAGGTGCAATGAAGTATGAACAAGACACTTAACGGATATATCCAGCTTTTGATTCTTCTTTCCTACTGCACACAACCAGTGAGTGGCTCATGCTTTGTAGCTGGAGAATTTCTGCCTCTTCTAGTCTGTTTGTTTGTTTGTTGTTTTTTTATTTTCGTATCGTTGTGTACCTTCTTTTCATATACAAAAATCTTTCCATTTCATTTCGATGAAATTGAGATAAAGTGTAATCTTTTTGCATTAATTTCTCCCCATTTGATAGGTATTGTGTTATTAACTTTCCATTTTCATATTCACCTATTTTAGGGGATAAAATAATTTTTGGCAGTTTGGTAGCCTTTGAAAGACTTAAGTGAACAAGTTATGACAATCTGTTCAAAGAATTTCATCCCTTTTGCTCTTTCAATGAAAAAGCTTCAAAGATCAGTTCAGATAGACTTTGCACACTGCAGAGATGTTCACTATTTAAATTCATGGATACCTTTCTCATGCAAGCAAATTTCAGCATATAAGCAGTTTTTAAGATATATTTGTTGTGTACATATGTTTATTACTTAAAAACTGAGCAAGATGAAGACTCCGCTGGAGAAGGTAGTTGCTAGGAAGGGATCATCAGTACTCTGAGAAAGCCAAGAAATATTTTGACAGGCTTGAGATGACACAGTATGGTAATTCCTTCCCTTCCTCCAGTTATTCCAAGGATGATAAGCTGTGTTGAATTTCTTCAAGGAGGAAGAAAAATCATTCTGCTTTGGTCACACAAACTCTACTAAACTATTTTGGAGGAAAATGTTTCCTCCTTCTGTGCTCGCACTGCAGCTGAGGATAAAAAAAAGACAGTACTTCCCTGACAAAGAATTCAGAGCATCTTTCTGGATAGTTCTTATTTGATTACAGGAATACAAGGCAGTCTACATATTAAAACCATCTGAATTTAAAAATTGGTTTAAATTTAAATTGTGTGGATAACATTGACAGACACACGGTATTTTTCTTACACAGAAATAAGACCAAATAGTGTCCTGACTTGTGTATCACTGGAATACTGAATTTTTTGAGCAGACTGAGATAAGGTTTGTTAGGAGTTTGCAAATTTTAAAAAGGAAGAATCTGTAATCTGACAGTGATTACTGATTTTTTTGTGACCTATGATTTGGGCTTGAAAAGGAGCTATATTCACTCTTTTGAGTTTAGCAGATGTATCAAAGTGTGAAAAATGGTGCACATCAAGAGCCATAGAAGAAATCAGATTTTGGACTGGGTAGTATACCATAAAAATAATAACAAAGGGAATTGAAAAGCCACTGAAGTAAAAGACTGTTATCCAGTTTAGGTCCACACACGGTAATACATTATTGAGCAGTTATTTCTCCCAGTTAATCATTAAAAGCACTCCTACACTTCTAAAAACTAATATGAGGAACACTTTTTGGACACAGAATAAAAGTACACACAATGGATATTTGAGTAAGAAGCATGTGAACCAACAAAATAATAGCTCTCTCTTCTGTATAGCTCTATATTCCTTTACAAGTAGGTTATTTCATTACTAATTTCAGAGCATTAGTATGTATTGTATTATTCTGTACAGCTTGTTGTACGGAAACAATTCAATAAATGAAAAGTCTGAATTCTAAATATTATTATTATTTTTGTTCAGATTTGCTTTGTCGTGCAAGATTCTTTTGATTGCTTCAGACCTACAACAATCCCCTGTTGTTTATCATAAATAACAAGTTGTTTTATTTCTCTGGGCTTGCAAGTTTCATTTTCTTCTGTTGCTGTAATTTCTATTCATTTTTAACACGAACATATTTTCCTACAGAAGTGGTCTTATATCCAACAGTACCTTGTGATTTGTTGGCTGTGAAAAGCATTCTAGTTGATGAGAAAAGGGTGAAAATCATTCCACCTCCTCACCAAAGTGAACTGAACTTACTAAGGATATATTTTTGTCCCTTTTTGAAAGGGGATATGTAATGCCCTCATTTCTGACTGCCCACTTGCTAGACATCTTTATATATTGAATTCAGAAACAATTGAGTGGCAGTGCCATTGTTTCCCACAGAATTCTTATTGTATCGACTTGATCCAGCACTGACACAAAGGAATATTGTCTTTGTACAAGAAGTGTCATTTGAAACTGCATAGTTGGTGTTGATTTGCCAAGGTTCACCAGTGTTGCAAAATCTTTGAAAACTGTAGTCTTTCTTCTTAACTGATCTTTTCTGTTATGAGTAAAGAGAAGGAGTTACAGTCTCTGTGATAATAAGTTTCATATTTAATAACTAATTGATAATAACTGATAATAACTTTCACATTTATATCTATCTTTCTACTCTTGTAAAAGCTTTGCATATTTTGTGTACTGAAGGTTGAATACCAGGCCTGTCTGACACCAATACTGTAATTTTAAACTGTGGTCCTTTAGCCACTTTTTTCACAATCAGAGCCCTTTAGAGCCCATAGTCAAGGATTCACGGGTTTTATGAAAACAGACAGGCTGAATCATGCTGGTCGTCTGTTCACTCTGCACTAAAACAAGAGCTTACACGTGATTTACTTCAATGAACTCCTACTTTCACAGTTTCCCAGTGTACCCCCCTGCAATCTTTAACAAAGATGTGATCAGTCACTTCGGTCTTCATTGAACTGGGAAAAATGTGCTAAGAGATACGATAAGATGACCAGAGCTTGTCTTGCTGTCTAACAAACTGATAAATCTGCATAACCAATTTATACAGTTTTTTCTAACTGTACAGGAAAATGAGGTACAGCTAATAGCATGCTTCTGATAAGAGTCTACTGCCATGTTAACTGCTGAAGATCATTTTAAACCTGCAGAATCTAAATCTGCTGGGGGCAGGGGAGCTGAAGTGTTACATCTGCCATTTCTTGTGGTTGGGAATCCCTCTTCCATAATCACAGGGGTAGTCGCATGTGACAGGCGAGGGTTTCCCACTGATGGTGCAAATCCATCAAATAACTGAGCGCTTCCTATTGAAGGCACAGAGTTTCTTCAGGAGGTCAAAGAAAGCACTCAACATTTCACATGTCATAGCAAGAACTCACACTGCATTTCCAGCCTGCCTTTGCCCAATTCACATTCCTGTATTTTTATTTTTTTGGAATATCTATCTACTTTTGCTTCTTTCCCTGTAAGACAAATATGTTTTTGTCTCTGCCACATTATGAATGTGCAAGCAGACAAGGGAACACTACAGATCTTTCTGTGTACTCAACAATCCCCATTTCCTTGACCATGTCCCTTTGAACAATGTCTAATGGCTGTCTGGGATTCCTCTTCTTCCAACTATTTCTTCAGCACTTTCACATCAGTCTTTGCTGGCATGCCTCTCAACAAAATCTGTCAGGCATTCTTCCTGCTTCCAGAGCAGAATTCATTCCTGTTAAACTTCACATGCCCATTTTCCTTTTTTAAGTTTTCTATGCTCTTTCCTCTCTGAGCTGTTTTAACACTCTAATATCTCTTCATTCTATGCTCTCTTAGATCCCCCACCACTCTCTCCATCTTGCGTGAAGATCTTTCTTTGTACACCATTTCTTTGGTACCTTTGGATAATTTTGTCTGCAAACATAAATGTAGATATCAGTTCTGTTTTGGGCCATATAGATACCTGGCTTTGTCAAATCTGCCTTCTCTCTGCAAACCCCTCACCTTTACTGGCTACTGTATCCTTGTGGATGTCCAGACGTGAGCTCAAGTTCATCAGAGCAGAACAGTAAAATGTCCCATGATCTTTTTTCCCATTTGTTACCGTGCCTGTCATGCTTATTTTGTTGTCATTGCTCACTCACATCTATTCCTGATCTCTCACATCCAGGACATAAGTGAATTTTGCTGACTCTCTGCAATGCGAGTCTAAGATGCATCCTTCTCTCTGGCTTCATCACTTACCTACAACTCACCTTAACTTTCGTCTGGAGAACTGCATTTTTTTCCTTTCAAGCACTGATAGCTGCTGTTGTTTCCTGCTTATGTCTGTTGAAAAGACAATATCAGTAACCATTTTCCAGGCTCATGGGATCATTAACTCAAGTCCCTCTACTGGATTTCCTTTCCCCATCACACTAAGCATTATGTTTGTCGTCTTAGCTTATCAATACTTCATGGTGTTGTAGGAGTCTCCGGCAGACATCCACTTGTTAAAGTTCAGATGGGATGTCAGTGGTGTCCTCCCTTCTTTGGGAGATCACCTCCACCAACAATTCTAAAAGCCACCTCATTACCTTCTTTCAAATCCTTGAATCTCTCCATCTCTTGGTGACTGCTTGGGACCTATAGGAGAGCTTTGTCCTACTTGTGTAGATGTCTTAATCTGAACTAGATTTCTGTTGTCTTCAGTGGAAAATAGTATGTGTTTTATCATGTAACTCATCTGACTTATTTCAGGTATCTGCTGCAGGGTGAGATGAATCTCACTTTACAAGAGATAATTCTTTCTTAGTGACTGCCAGGAGAACACATTAAAAACAGCTCAGATGCAGATGATTTTGCAGCTATTTCAACTAACCTACTTAGTTATCTAACAATGGGCAAATACAGACTATATCTACAGTCTATACACATCTATAGACTCAAACACTTAGATTTAGGTGCCTACAGTGTAGGCGTCTACATATGAGGTAGGTGTCGAAGTTCTCATTATATCAATGGAGATCTAGTTAGCACACTTGGTGGAGCCTGGAGAACAATTCAGCTGAGCATATATCTGCACCAGAATGAGCTTAATCACTCTTTAACCTCTTCTAATGGATCTCCACAGACTTCTTCAACAGAAGCTTGGACATTTAGCCCACATGCCAATATTTGCAGGTAGACTTAGATGTCTTTCTTTACCTTAAACTAAACCTCACCCTTGGCATCTGAACTGGATCCAAATCCTTCCCCAGGACTGTGGTATCTTTAGGTCAGATGACTCTAACCATCTAACTGATAGGTTACTGGTCTATACTTTGCTTCATGTTGCTGGTAAATGGAGCTACCACTATTACCTCATCAGTTATTTCTTTGATCTTGATGACTTGGGACTATTTGCAGTATAAAAATCTTAAATATATGAGGTTTAATGTATACATAGTACTTTTACTAACTTAGTAGGGCACATACAATGGGAATGCTGCAAACAAAGACTTGTCTTCTTGAGAGTAGCATCCTGAACATCAACTTGAGTTTGAAACTGAGTTTTTCTGTAAGAAGGGAAAAATGGTCATTAAACAGAATGGTGCACCACTTTTCCCCCCTGTGTGAAGTTAAAGAAACAAACTTTCCTCTAAGAAAGGTATATTAAATCCTAATGCTAGTTAATCCAACTTCCCCTGTTGCATACAAAAATTTGCTATTGCCACCCACTCTTTTACAGAATATTTTATAAAGGATCTCCTCTCTTAAAACAAGGGACATTTTTATCCTTTTTCTCTTGATTCCCCTGCTTACATCTGGCATGACGTCCCATAATTTCCAGGAGGTATATCTAGCTGTATAACAACATCAAAATAGAACCATTTGGAGAGAAATACATCAAATTCAATTATCTTTTCCTTTGGACAATCCATATCTTTAAATCAACTCATGAAGAAGTTGGAACCTCTTTCCTGCATCATATGGAATAAAATCTTAGCTTCTTATTAAATTATTTTCCCCAGACAGGTACAATATCCAGTCACAAGAATGAAAACTGCAGTCCTTGAATTACATGTTCCTTTCCCAAACCTTTCTCTCTTCCAGCTTCTTTAAATAGGACATAATTTTTCTCCCATCCTGCTAGATTTCAGGGGCCACTGTTGACATTTTTTTGATGAAAAAAAGGGGTATTTTGTCCCTGGGCATCTCTGCTTCAGTCTTTGGAGGAGGTCAGAAAACTCATCTTGTTTCAAGCAGAAAGCTGCCACTTGGCAATGTAATCCCTGCATCTCTTTTGGTGGTGGTGGGAAGGGGTGTGCTATGGAGCAGGGTGTACCTGTGTGCTTAGCAGTCAGCCCCTGCTTTATCTGCACTAATACTGTTGTTCTGGAGAGGCAAAAGGGAAGGAGTTCGAAAAGTTATCAAAACACCTTTACAATGGGTCTTTTGTAACTCAAAAAGTAGCATGTACACACCAGAGGATAGTAGGGATACTGTATGCTTTACTACAGCTGGTAAGACTGACTTTGCCTGTAAGAGTTTTGCTGGTTTTAGCAGCAGTCCAGGACCATGTAATTCCTCAGAAATGTGAGGTTAAGAATAGACAAATAGAAAAATAGAGTGGTGTTTTACAAATAGAGTATGTTTAGAGTTTAACTTTAGCTGACATTATACATCCTTGCCCTTTTAGTACATATGGCTCAGAAGGCCTGAATAACATTTCAGCTATGTATTGTATATGTTGCACAAAACTTTTGCTGCATGGACATATGCACACACTTTTCCCTTGCCCCCACCTCATGCACACAGATGCATACAAAGGCAATACCAGAGTTTTTCTTAAAACAATCCACACATGGAAGTCTGCATAGCAGAAAAACCATGTGTATGTATTTGTGGATAGCTAAGGCTAGCTTAACTTGGATATTTTTTATGTACTCTGAACAATGGGATATCAGACATGATCTGCTTTATTTTGGGTCTGTTCTAGCTCCTATGAAATCAATGTCAAAATTCCTACTAATTTAGGTGATGCATGTACATAGGAAGTGGAAGTTGTATATGCATTTTGCAAAAACACATATATGTACATTCTACATTGAAAAAAGTCACTTAAATATTCTCTACTCCATCACTTGAAGCAATTTTCTTCACAAATCTGGAGAAATTCCTCCTCATAAGTTAAAAATAAAACTGGTGCGAATTGTACTTTTCTAAAGACAAAAAAAAAGAAGTTAAAAAGAAACCCCTTAGAAGGTTGTATGTTTGTGCATGCGTGTGCGCATGTGCGCGTATGTTTGTTCATGTTTTTAAAAGAACTTTATTTTTATGCCTCCTTTATCTCAGCAGACTGTCCAGCGTGGGATGAAAACATTGTCATATGCACATAAGACATGGGGAAAATGCATCCAACTGTCCTGCATTTTCTCATCTGTTACAGATTTAAGATCTTTAGCTCCACAACATTTTAGATTTCTCAAAACCTGAAAACCAGAAAGCGAGAATCGTGCACAGGAGAAAATCTCCTTTCATCACACTGGGATTATTTTTCCATCCCAGGTGCTCGAGCCTGGGCTTTCTCTTAGTCTAATTGATAACCGTGGGGCTCCTCCCCTTAACCCACTGACTTTTGTTCGTTCCCATCCCGGGCGACTACTGTTTCACTGTTCTACCTCATTCACTTATGGTTGACCTGGAGCTCCTGGGTTAAGCTTCCCCACTGGTATTCAACCTTGGACCTTATTATTGTTCTACTTGTCTGACCTCCAATACACTAAATTCTAACAAGGTGATCTGAAAAAAATCACTCATTTTTTCTGTGTGGTTTCGTGGCTTGTCTTTTTACCACTCTCGGCTGATGTTCTTTTCTCCACTTCAGACCACCAAGTGCTCTGCTTTAGTTTGTCAATTTATAGTGCTGTCATGGTTTCAAATACTGCAACCATTGTGTAGAATATACTCTCCTGACCTCTGAAGCAACTTTCTGTATTTCAATTGTTAACTCATTAGGGTTTCGAAGAACAGCTGAAAAGAGAATGGCCTTTTTCCCACAATTGCTTTCAATGAGCTGCTTGAAGAGTCATCACAATCCAGGATTAAGAGAAATCAAGAGGATGCTGCTAAAAATTAGCTCCAGTTATTTTGTGTTCTTGCCTAAAGGAAACAAACAAAAGCCCTCAATCCCAAGCAATACTGATGCTCTTCTTCTGATAATAATCTGATTTGGATAATTCAAGTTCCTTGCAGAAGTATGATAAAATATAAATAAAATATGCTTTATAGCATAATTTCTATGTTTCACTACTTTTTCAGTCCAGAGGCAATCCTTTGTTAGCATTGGTCCTTTGTCTTTGGATCCTGGGCCTTGAACTGATTTCTCCCAATCAAGTTTTTCTAATAAATACTGTTTCAACTCTTCACCTTACAAAATGCCTTGGAAGGAGAGAGGAAGAGGAAGAGAGAAATGAACGGAAAGTACCACCAGATTTTATCCTGAAGTCAGCTCCTTCTCGAAATAACAAGAGTGCAGTCATAACCATGTTTATTAAAAAAAAAAATAATCTCCTTGCCTTCCTTTTTTTCCATTCAAGTGGAGAAATTGTCTTGCTCACTGAGCAAATAGAGAGGTGCTTCTGCCATTTAGGGACAGATTTATGGCATTAGCAAAAGTTCATAATTTTCATACTCTGAATTTTCAGGTTAATGCACAACATCTTACTTCTGAGGTTTCTCTCTGTAGCAAAGACTGAGCCACCAGTTTCTGAATGGTAAAAACAGCCTGTGGCTTTGCCATTTTAAATAATTTAGCATGGTTTAGAAATTAACAGTTCTAAACATCTAACATCTAGTTGTGTGTGCACAATTTTTTTTGAACAAAATGTTTTGAATTATTTTTCTGTCTTTTCTCCAGCATCACAGGTGTTCAGCTTTACCACAGATTTTTATATCAACAGAAAAAACTAGCTTTTTGGACCGCATGTGAATTATGTTGAACCTTTAACAAAATACTTCACTTTGAAAGACTAGTTGGGACAGCATTCTCCCAGGTAGCACTAATCATGGATGCAATGTTTTCTGGTAACATGAAATAACTTGAATGCATTCTTCATTTCTCTGTCAGAGAACTGTAATAACAGCAACTTATGTTCTTGTACGTTTCATCATCAAGGGTTTCAGTGTACTTTGCAAATACTAGTTTAAACGTTATAGTTTCCCAGGGGACAAGGTTGACTTGGGTGTATCTCTACTGATTTAAATTAGCATGATATGGGAATGACCTTTTTTCTTGAGATCCTATAATAGCCTTTTTACAGATGGGTAAATTGAGGTATTGGCTAGCAAGAGTCTCATCCAAAGCCGCAGACTGAGTCAGTACAAGCAATGCAATTGGTATCTGATGTCTATTCTTCAGCCCTCTGAACTACTTGCTAATTCTTTCATCATGCTTGATGGTTTAACATTTCACAGTTTTGTTCAGTAGTCCACCTGCTTAAAAAGATTCTCTTTTAAACTGCATATAAACAATATTAGCATAAGGTTTAAATAATTTAAAAATCCCAGAAGTTAATGACTTTTTAACAGAATTAAAAGGATAAAAAAGTGGAAATAATATAATAATTGTGGATTTCATACTGTCTAAAAACAATGGATGCATTTGATTGCCTATGTCAAACACCATTAGACTTTTTACTTTAATAGAACAGTAAAGCCAATACTATACAGCAGCTTAAATCATTTTCCCTAGAATGATATTGCAGCTGCTAGATCTTCTAAAGTTGTAGAATATTTCTTTTCTGAATAGGGAGGAAGCTCTGAAATACTATTGTTCCACTTAAAAATATATATATTTCCATGGATGATAAAATGATATCAGAAAGCAATTTGCGTTAGTGTTTGTACAAGCAATTGCAAAAAAAAGAACCAACCCCAAAGCTGGCTGATTGTGTTACTGTGCTTCTTCTGCATCATTGTTTTTAACAGATGGTTTGCTGTTATGACTGCCTTTACTTCAATGGGACTTTATAACCTTGGAAGTTTGTTTGTTTGTTTGCTTTTTTTGGTCAAAGTTGTAGTGTGCTGTTTGTATTTTAAAAGTTTATGTGGGTTACTTTGTCAGTGCTTTGAATCTCAGTTAAATTCTGGTCTCTTATGGTGCTGGGATAGTAAATCTGTGCTTGATCTGGACCCAAACGTATTTTGATTGTAAATAGAAAGTCTTCTTTTATGAGGATGTTCACTTCACAGCTTGAGCAGTGTAATTTTTATACAGGTCTCAGCAATCAATAAAAAAGCCACAGGAGGAATGATTTATCTTGTTGGTTACAGAGACTGTCACCGAGAGAAATTGTAAAAGATCAATTTACACAACCTGGTGTGAGAATGTTATTGATATAACACGGCTGATCAGTTTCTGGTAGTCTATGGGCAGACAAGGAGGAGAGAGCCCTGCCCTCGGATAGGGCCACTCACCAAGATCTTAATAGACTCGCTGGTCCATAAAATGGACACGAAGCCAATGAAGGGCGAGATTCTGTGCGCTCATGGTACACTGATTGCCCTGCAGGAAAATGGATTGGCTCAGCTCCGATTAGTTAGTTAAGCAGTGTCATGCATCCTCCTTTTTTTTGTTGTGGGTTTTTTTTTTCTTCCCTCCCCCCCATCCTTCCCACTGTGAGAACTGTTCACTTGGAGGCTTACTGCCTTAATTACAAAGGGCCCTTTTAACTACAGGTCACAGGAGTTGGCTCACTTGACAGGAAATAAGGAAACAAACTACCTTCCTGGAAAAAAAAAGAAAGAAAATCAAACTTCCACTCCTCAAATTAGTTAAATGAAGCTTATCAGCACTTGTTAGTTGATCCTTTGACAGTCTGTTAATTGCAGCTGGTACATTAAATTATGTTATAACCAGCAGGACATATGATTAAAAAATAAATAAATCTACAGATATGCCACATGGCATGTGTTGGTGAAGAAAACAAAGTAAGGACAATGTTGAATTTTGCTATAAATATCACAGCACAAAAGACATTTATAGGATATTTTCTTTTTTATTCTGTAGAATTGAATTGTATTCTAACTGAAGGGGCTGCTTTGGTTCATAAAAGAGCTTCTCTGTAAAATGAGGTTAGAAAGGTTCTTACTGTGTCTTAATAAAAACCAGCATCAGCTACTCTGCGAATATAAGCAATCTATACCTATGGATGTTATACATACAGCTTTTGACATACTTTTCCTGGCATATACTCTCCATTATATTCTTTTATTTACAGACAATAATTTCTCACCATTATTACTGGAGGGAAGAAAAGAACATTAGCAGCATTAAGAAACCCCACAGCAGTTGTTTCTTCTTTGTAGGAAGTGACTCTACTGTATAACTGCTAGCAAAATAAAGGATCCAAAGGCACATCAAGGGGAAAAAACTGTTTTCATGTGTTTAACCTGTTAATTATAGTAATCTACACTACAGTGTAAGTATTGTAACCTGGAATGGGAAACGGGTGTTTGAAAGAATGAGCTGACTAAGACAAAAATGATTAAATCCACACTTTGAATGGATGATTTTCATATGTAATTTGAGCTACACATTCTTAAGTTGTTTCATTTTCACATTTCCGTACTCATCGGCACGTATCAAAGTGAAAGACTAGCTGAAATGAATGTTTTCTTACCTTCATCTGCTCAAGTATTTTAAATACTTCTCAAAGACTGAAAGATGTGTTCTTCTGGACCCATAATACGTGTTTTAAGAGGTATTTCATGCTTAATATGAAATCAGATTTTGCAAGCCTAGGCATTTGAACAATATTTCTTCCTTTTTATCTACAGAAGAACACATATAAATGCACTGTTACTTTCATACTGCTGAATATTCAAAGTCCCTATTAATTATCATTGTCTTTTCATGCAATAACACTAGCCAATAGGCTTCTCACTGTGTTCATGACACACGTCCTGAGCACAGACATATGTGTCACACTCTCGCCCCCAGTTCCTTCAGCTCTCAAAGTCAAATTCTTTCTGTAGGTACTGTCCCTCTTTCTATGCCTTCCTGTGCTCAGAGTAGAAAATAAATAAAGGAAACATGATCAGAGCTAAGAAATTGAGCTTTTGTGCCCTGGGGAAGAGGGTGGCTGGGTAAAAGAGGATGGAGGTGGCCAGATGGGGTTGATGACACCTAGAAGGAGCCAGGGCTTGGGGACAAGGAAGGACAGGAGCGAACTTGTTCTTAGTATGTTCTCCACATGCTAAAATGACTCACGCATGCTAGTAAACCCTCAAGCACACAAACTTCTGGAGTGAGAGTAAATGCCTTGTCCAGCTGTGGGGCTTGCTCTTTTCTACCTCTGGAAAGGAGCTCCCACCTCTGAGGATGCATAATGAAGTGCAAGGATGGCCACAGTGCCATCCAGACCTCCTGTCTTACTCATCCTTGATCAGGTTCCAAGCCAAATTTGATCAGATATAGATGTTTATGCCATGCTTTCAAGCAGCAGAGGTGGGCAGAGGAAGAACCTCTTTCTTTCCACAGCTGCCAGGCCATCCACTGCCTCAGGCAGTCAGTGAACATTAGCCAGCCATGTCATCCCCCCTGCCCTTCTTGTCGTGAACTTGGGCTCTCTCCAGCACTCAAATAAGTGCCGTTCCCTGTGTCTGACACAGGGATGCTACCTGTGCTGAGCAGGCCTGGGCATGCTGCCACTGAGCCATCTCAGGTATGATGGCGGTCACCCTTTCTGCTTTGATTCTTTTTTTATTTCTGCTTTCAGAGCTGCTACTAAATGTACACCGTGCTCCTCGACTTGAAATCAGACAGTTCCAGTGACTATCCCCAAAATCAGTGGCTAACTCAGAATGACAGAAAAACATATTGTGGAAGCTCCTCACCAAGATTTTCACTGATTCATTGTAGGGGCAGCTGGTAACAACACCCTGTATTCAGGTCGTTAAAGCCGTTCTATTATAGAAAATCCCCATGACCTTTTATTTTGAGAATCTCTCACATTTCTGTTGTTTGTAGAAGGTGTTTGATATTCAGTGAGGAAATCCCCTCGGGCCACAGAATTGTCTTCTATTTGTCCCATGAAATTCCATTTAGGATGCAAAGTGACAAAAATTGCCAGTGCCTTTGTCTTATTTTTATCTCTTGGGAAAACACTGATAGGTTCCAGGGTACGGGCCAGGCTCACACTGGCATTGCTAGCACCAAGACTGAATCAGCTGAAGCTAAGAAAATGGACAGGAGAGAACAAGTCTGTGGTCTTACATTATAAAAAATTCCTAAGTGAGCAGCTTCCATCTCAAACCACTCCCTAAAAGCCTTAGCTCAAGGGGTAGGAGTAAGGTAAGCCAGACCAGGCTGCTTCTTGACACCTTGTAGGCTCAGGATATTTTCCTTGTTCACACACACTTACACACACACATACACACACACACACACACAGAAAAGCACCTTTCTTCAGCTAATGTGCATCTGTACAGTTAAAGTTCTTGATAACTCTAGCAATAGCATCCTGTACTGCAACGCAGAAGGTTCAAGATTCACATCTAACTTATGATGCAGGAAATAAGAAGAAAAGGAGTGTTAAAATAAGTTACAGCAAAGTTAACTTTAAATTAACTTTCCTTAGACTGAAAAAGTTAGTACTTGAGAGTCAAGAAATAACTATTTCCCTTTTAATAACTAATTTAATAACTAATTTATTCCCTTTTACATGAATGCACTCTGGTACAAATGTGTTTTACATATGGTTGTACTGCATTTTACAGTTGACTGTGTTTAAATCAATATTCAGGGTGGAAATATTCAGGTTGTTAGAGAAGGTTAAAACATACAACTAAAATGTTGATATTTTCATCTTAAATGCTTGATTTTACAGTTCAAGTAATTATTTTCACCTAGGAGTTTATGATCCTGAAGTCTCATATGTTATAATCAAAAATAATACACTATATCCACTAAAACCAATCTTAGTTGATTTATGTCATTATTTGGTTAAAAAATTACAAGTTTTAAGGAATTTAAATAATTACCTAGGAGTCATGATAGTTGTACAACCTATATCATAAGCATGGTTTGTGAATTCAGTCACAGAAAGTGTTGCATACTCCTAATATTTTACTTATGCAGAGAGATCCTGCTCAGGACTTTACGGAAGAATGTTCTTTCCCCTGGAGCAAAAAGCTTCTTAGCAGTTTAAGCATAGATCTATACTGCTCACTGTGCCTAAGTTTAAATTTTATCCAGGACTCATAGTCATCAGATTCTGGAGAGGACCACACACACATATCAAGAAGACCATATTCAGCTTCTACTGAAGGTTTTCATAACTAGAACTGGGTGAAAAATAAATTTCTAGTTTAGAGGCTTTACAGGCTTTAGTTTTATACCAATTCAGAGATAAATGATATTTCGCTTTCAGAATTTCTCATTTCATAGGCCTTCTGAGATTTTTTTGAACCCTCACAGGGGTTTCTGAAATGAAATATGCTCCCAGGAACTTGGCAGCTGATAAGTAAAGTTGACATGATTCTTCCTAGCTTCACTTCAGCTCACTCCAGAATAGTAGCAGTTCAAAGACTCATGCACATGCCTTAAAATGTTTTTAACCTAATGTAGAAATCTTTGCCAGTGCTGTATAAAGGTCTTTATATCTATATTTGAACAAATAGACTAGTTTCTTCAGTTCTTTGTTATGGTAGCTTTCTGGGGAGATTACAGTAGTACAAAAATGTGAACTTAGTTTCTAATGACTAAAAGCTTTGGTAAAAGATTTCCAGCTAAGATGGTCTTCTGTAGCATGGGGAGGCGCCGAACACTGCGCCAAGCCTTATAGGAACATATCTGCTCCTACTTGGTATTTGCTTCCAGCAGGGAAATGTGCTGCAAAGCCCGAGCCACATCAGCACTCAGCAGCACATGTTGATGCCATGTTAAATGGAGGCTCTGATGATTACCCCACCTCTTACTGCCAATTAAAAAGACATAAAGCTTGAGACACTGGCACCAGGGCAGAGGCTCAGAAGCCATGCTTCTCTGAGGACCACTCAGCCTCTCTGCAGATATAAACAGGGCAGAAATAAATTTTACTAATTGCTGTGGATACTATGAGATCTGTATCACCCTTCTTTTGGAAATTAAATGCAGGTAATGAAACCAAGTGAAATGAAGATATTACCAACTTGTGACACTAATTAATGATGTATACATGAATAGAAATGTCTAAGGTGGAATTTAGGACTGCCATCAGTAACCATCATTCAAATAATCTGCCTATTTTGTTACTCAAACAATTCTTTTTCCTATGCCAAATGCAGTTGTCAAAGTGAATTCACATTCTGATGCAGCATATGCACATGTGCTTGTATGTTACTTCTGTTGGACGGTGTTGTTGATGAGTGTGAGCGAGATTTACCCGACTGAAACCAAACTTGGTTTTGGTGTTTAGGTTAGGACAAAATGTAATATGCCCTGGAATTGTCTTTTCCCTTCCAGCAAGGAGCCAAAGTCAATGAGATGTATAAGGCTGCATTTGTGTAACCCCAAAACCAGAGTAGTGGTGTTCACCTGGGTTCTCTTTAAGGGTTTATGTTTCACCAGTAATGTGAACAGCAAGGATGGTGATGGTACATGGTCTTGGTGCTGGTGATGTAACTCCTGGCAGTAATGTTCCACTGCTAAAGCAGATAAGTTAAGGCATTTTTGTCCCCACGTTTCCTTGCTCCTGTTTTATATGTATTTTCTGTATTTAGGTTCAAATATCTGTTATACAAAAAATTTTTTTGAGTTTGTAACTAACATTTATGTCTTTCTGATCAAAATGTTCTAACTTAGAAAATGCAGGCTTTTTGATTGTTTTTAATCTTGTTGTTTTAAGTTCATTTGTCTTTGGAAAGAGTCTTTCCAAACACACTTGGCTGTACATAGCCAGAATTTACAAGGTGCACTAAAACTGAAATATCAAAGAGAACTGTTGAAATGAGATGCTTGTGAAATGTGTGCAATTATCTGCTATTAACTCATCTGGAATCCTGTGATGAGCAAACTGTGATTTTCAATGTGTCATTACATTGTTGCATCAATGGGTTGTTCAACAGCTCAATTTAAAAAATACTCAAGAAATAATCATTACAAGAGGTAATCCTTCCCATTTGATTCAAATAAATCTGTTCCAACATTAGGCTGACATGATCATGGATCTCATGAGGTTTCAGTGCTTTGTTTGCATTTGCTTTACAGTATTTACTGCTGATTTTGTTGTTGGGTGTTTTATTTTTGATAAGACATCTTGGATTCTGTTTTCTAATTATGTAAAGAAGCATGAGGGATAATGCTACCATTTCTAATTTCTTGCTTTGAGCTACATTGAGCTACATATAAGACACAGTAGTGTTCTTCACACAGAGTCGAAGTAAAGTGGTTATTTTATTATTATGGTGCGACAACATTTTTATCCTCTGGATTATTCTGCCTCTTCTGGTGGCTGTTCAAGTGAAATTAACCCATGATAGCACTGAAAAGGTAGATCTATTTTGTGTTTTTCATTTACAGTTAATAGAATTTGTGTGGAAAATGGTCAGAAGTATTTTGGTGTTAACATTTTAGTGTGGCTTTTTTTTTTTGCTATGCAATAGACAGGTGGACTGGAAAATCTGTTTTGCAGAAGAAACTATCAAGCACGTTAAATATGTAAATATACTTCACAGTTTCTATTCTTAATGATATAACTTTATTTCCACTGCTTTTTACCTTTTTGAAAAGGATTTTGTAAAATGGTTTCCAAATTTTACCACAGTCAGGCACTACCTATTTTAACTTGTTTGACCTGTATCCCAACACATATTCAACAAGAACTGCTTGTTGACAGAAAGAATTGCAAGATTATTTTTTTGTTTTTCATTTTCCCAACAGAGTATACTTCCACTGCTTTCTGATTTGGGAATTTTTATTATTGGGCAATCAGTTTGCAGAAGTTTGTACTCATGTTTTAGGTTCTACATAAACTTTAAAATATTTCACTATTCCTGCTTACATGTTATTATTTCTTCTAGCTAATCACTTGAGGTAACTTGAGGATTTTGTTTTGCATATGCTGGCTTCTTCCTCTGTAACCAGTGTAAGCATTGACTTGCTCTGGCCAGAAACAGCCTATATTTTAGTGCGTCAGATGATGAAAGGCATGAAGAGGCTTCTAGCAGGTGAATATGTGCTGGTGCATATGCATGGGAAGATACTGCTAGCAATCATTAGGGATGAGGTATTAGCCAGCAGTAGTTTGTGTGATGCAGTAGGTGGGAAGAATCAGGTTGCTGAAGTATGACAAAGGCAGTGGAAGGGGATCAGCCAGTAGTTGTCTATGTGCTGGAGGTTATGATAAGGTGAGTGGAAGAGAGAGAAGAATAAGAAGGGGAGAAGAACTGAAAAAAAAGGTCGGGATGAAGAAAAGAAAAATCAAAATCCCCAAGGAATGAAAAAGAGCAGAACTGCAGATACTACATGAACTGCCTGTAACATCAAGCCATAGTCAAAGAAAAGACAGAATAAGGTGGTCACCTACCTTTCTAGAAGATCGAGTGCAACTGGATGAAAACTGCAGAACAAAGTGTACTATTAGATGCCATTGAATAGTACATTTCAACAGTGAAATCATACCTTTGTGTCATAGCATGTGTTGAGTTGTGAAACTGTGTCTGAGATAAGTGATCATTCGGCTACACTGATTTGATGCAATCAGAACATCAGACATCAGATTAAAAGTATCAACCGGAATGAATGACAAAATAAAAAGTAAAAAAAAAAAAAAGGCATTTCCCAACACAATAGGTCACATTTTTCCAAGACACAGACATTCCTGCACAAGGAAAATCTCATAAAGTACTCCAGCCTGTCACCATTTTAAACACTGGTGGCTCCTTACTCATTTCCTATGTGAACACTGAGTGCACAGTAAATACAAAGCAGCCCAGTTCAGTCATCCAAGTGGACCAAATGGCCATGAAGATGTGTGCTAAGTGTGTTTATTTGGCAAACTGAAACAGTGACTGTAAAATCACAGCCTAGCTTCTTGCATGGCTCCTTTCTTGTCCAAGGAGGCAATCCCTTCACAACATAAATTACCAAGGCTTGGCCTCCCCCTGTGGGTGCTAATGGGGCGTAGGTGCAACTGTTTGAAGAACAGCTCCATAATGAAATAATGCAGGTGTTTGAATTGCTAAAGTACTCACAGAGGAACTGCACCTGCCAAAAATAGGCAGAGGGACGCGAACACATAATTTGTGGCTGCATGAATGGATACCTGGTAGAGACCCTTTTAATAATTTACCACTGAGTCCATGCAACAGTGTCTTACACTGGGAATAGCGACCAAGCATGAAACGGCAAAAAGAAAATACTTGCTGCTCAAGAGAGGCTCATTGGCTAGGAAGAAAACTTTGCTTCTACCAGTTTATTGCTGTGCACGCTTCACAGATTGTGCGTAAGTGAAATTGCTGGGGAATGGTCCAGTTTTCAAAAATTCGGCTAAAGATATCTGTAACTTCAAAAGTACCAATGTGACATTCACCATGAAATTCAGAAGCAGGAACTGAGCTTGACAGAGCCACCTACTGTCCCAGAGTCTCTCTCTCTGCTCATTGGTATATGTCAGGGAATCATACTTTGGTCCTATGGACAACAGGGGAGAGAGGGTGAACTGTTGTAGAGACTGTAAGAAAACATACAGATTTTCTCCTCCAGAGTGCTCATTCTTGTTCATCCCAGGCTACCAGTGAATGAAGTTTGTTTTTGTTGAATGATTTCAACAATCAGTAGTTTGTGTGATGCAAATCTGGTAGTTCCAGATGAATGAAGAGAAATGGATGTGCACCGCAAAGACTGCAGGTGACACTTCTTGGAGATAACTCCTGAAGGGACGTGGAACAGCAGCAACCTCTCCAAATATGAGCAGGGATGCATGCAGGTCTGGGATTCAGGGAGCAGCACAACCTGCTTTTTTGTCCGCAAATATTTGCTTTATGCACAAATGGCTACCTAAATATTCGACTACGGGGTGTTATTATGTCTTTTTTCTTTTTCATAAGGATTAAATACATTTCTTCTCCCACACTCTCATTCATTTTCCTCTTGTGAAACAGCAATGTGGTGAGGTTAGGTACGTTTTGAAAATCCCAGTAGAATCAACACCCTCATTCATAAACTGTGATTACTGTCCTGGGGAAATGAGACCAACTTATATTTGTGGACATAAAGATCTTGCAACAGCGACTAAAGTAAAGTTTAAGACATGCATTTAAAAAAACCAACATGTGATAGAGAGTTTTTTATTTTGCTGTTGGCTTTGAAAGCAATGGGATGAAATGACTTCATTTGAAAACAAAAGCTGCATAATGATGTTTCTATCTCAAAATAAATCTTATGTTAATAAGGATCACTGGTAGTGTAGTTAGAGAGGCCAAAACATTCTAACCCCCATGGTACAAAAAAAAATAAAATTAATACAACTAGAGAATTTAAAGTTCTTTTTGGAAAGAAAGGAGAAGAAGGAGCAGGAGGAGGAGGGGGAGAAACAAAAGAGAAACTCCATCTTTCAATTCCAATAGTTCTTGATGTTTAAAATCTCTGAAGTTTTCTTATGTGTTATGAAAAGCTACAAATTTATCTTTTGCCATTTTCCCAAGGGAAGCTGACCCAAATCCACCAGCAGCAGTTGAAAAGGTTTTTCCAGGCTTTATCAAATGGCCCCAACAGAGACCAGCTTAAAATTAAAAGCTTCCCCTACCAGAGGGAATATATGTGACTTTAATAACTGAAATGTGTTTTTACTTTCTATTACAGGGGTCAAAAGGTTTCTAAACAAACCAAATTTATCAATTATTTAGAGCTGATTTCTTCTGAAGTGGTATTTCTAAGATATTATTTGGTGGATAAATTCAATGTTCTAAGGCCAGCAGCAGCATTTTATTCATAACAAATTTCTCCTAAACTGAATTTGCTGGGGCAACTTAATTTCCACTATCGTGTTTGCACTGTAGAAATATCAACTGAAGTGTTATAGGGCCTAAGTAGTGGGCTTTTCAAAGAGAAATTCCATATAAGTATGCTTATTCAGCACCACCCTGCTTGCCGTTTATTGCTTAAGAAGTGAACTGGTACAGTATGTCTGCAGTAGAATTTCTTTAGCTGCTGAAATATCCTTAAAAACCACAAGGCAGCTTTAAAGTCAGGAAACAATATCTCAAACTACATTGTCACCCTTGCAGCAAAAGAAAACAAGATAACTGTCAGAAGTTTTGTTAAAGACATTTTAAAATGAAAGCCCCATATGTGCCCACACATAGATGTGCATACTTTCTTAGCTTTCTCTGAGAAGTGAACACTTTATTTAGGTCATTGTGGAAGGGAATTAACAGTAAATTTAGAAAGAGACCATTCTTAATACCTTATAGGGTCCATGGACCATGTAAATACTCTGTTTGTTATACATTAGCAAAACATACATTGGGTTTCTGCCTAAAGTCTGCCATTTGGTGCAGGCAGAAGACGTTACGGAACAGTTCATAAATTCATGTGGAACCCTGTTAAATGAAACCAACCATCCAAGAGTTGACATTTTGCCATCTTTAAAATAGCTGCCTCTCTTGCAGTAAAACTTCAGGTTTATTTATGCAAGCAAGTATGAAGTAGTAACGCAGTCAAGGTGTTATGGAGGGGTTTTTTTTTAGAGAAAGAATCTGAGTATTAATAAACAAAAAATGCCTTGAATAGATTCTCCTTATTTCTACTTGAAAAAAATTTTCTTCCTGAAAAATCACATTAAGGAAGAGTGAAAGTATTGTTTTGTGCCCACTAAAAATTGTCCCTTTTTTCTTAGCAATATCTTCTTTCAGAAATATGAATTATTAGTACAAGTGAAAAACAGGTGAAAGCTCTTCCTCTCTCTTCTACCTCCCTTTGCCCTTGAGGCAAAAGAATTCTCCTCAAGCATAAGAGATTGGCAAAAAAGGATCAAAGTGAGCCAAATTTGATCAAGGCCTGGCTAATAAGGTAATGGGGTGCCTTTTACCTCTGGGGGACTGACTCTGCTTCTGTTTCATCTCTGGCTCAGATTATTACTGAAGTTTTGAGATGGTTTGAGGAGGTTGTCAGATGAGGGCTTGAGATTTCATCTGGGGTCTCTGTGCCCTGAAAAGGCCAGATTTAATCTTGATTTTAATGATACATTGAGATTGAATACATTTCTCAGTATAAGGTGATAGTAAACTGATGAAATGGGTATCATGAGCTTTGGGCCATGGTCAGGCAGGGACTGGAAGGGTATAATTTTGTCCCCAAAGTAGCCACATCTCTGTGTGACCTTCCCCTGCCCAAGGGTAGAAGTGAGTTGAATTAGTGGTTCATTTTTGGCCCATTGCTGACAGTGATTGAAAGCCACACTACAGTTGTTATTCAAGGCTTGCATGAAATGAGCTGGGGGACACCAAAATCACGATGCTGCTGTCTTTCATTACTGCCAGATTTGTTTCCAAGCCTTGTTCTGCACTGGCTTACATTTGCTGGGGTCTGTGTCACCAGAGAAACAAAAGAAGGAAACAGCAGGTATGGCTATGAAAATATAAATGCAATAACGAGGGAAGCCTGGCAGATTAGCATAAAACCTAAGGTTGCTGAAAGGAGGGTTCAAGGCTCTCAGTGGTGGTTCAACTTCAGATCATTCCCTGGATGCTTCAGACTCCCTTTTGGAGTGCAGTGCATGAAGAGTCATCCACACTTGTTCCTTCAGGGTCATGAGTGCCATAGACAACCTCAAAGTCAGGATGAAAAAAACCCACTAAACTGTGTGCTGGGAGGGGCTCTAGGAACTATTTGGAGGTTTTTTGAGAGAGGAACATTTGTAGTCATTTCCTTACACTGTTTCTAATGTCCTAGATACTATGTTAGTCTTGCAACCTATGGTAAGGCTAGGTGAGATCTGAAGAACATGAGTGATGACATTGGCTCAGGGACGATTTGCAACACAGAAATGGGGAAATGAACTTGCTGAGCATTTTGCTGCTTTGCTCCCACCCTGTGCAGCCAACAGACTAGGAGTTCTGTTCAGCATGTGAAGCTGCCTTACATGTGTGCAGGGGACATCGACTCAGCTAGTATACATTTATGTGGACATGACTCAGTGGTTTACCTTTTGCTTATGCTGTTCATTAGCGTTCCCAGCACTGTTAAAAGTGAGGGATTCATTAAAAAAAAGAAGGGAAAAAAAGAAAAGAAAAAAGAAAGAAAAATAAATAACGTAACCTCCCCAAAAGTGAATAAGCAAAAGATTCCCTTATAGACACAAAATGGGGAAAAGGCAGCACAAGGAAGTGGATCTTGAATTAATTAATTCACAAACTCAGATCAGATATGCACAGCTTCCTACTTCCACTTCGTAAAACCAGCTCC
>NW_010165796.1:25926-55926 GCF_000695765.1 Mesitornis unicolor | reverse complement strand
CTAAGCTAACAGTAATTAATGCTTCCTAAAAAAAAAACCATATTCCTTTCTGTAGTTTATTTTATACTTTTCAGGCTAGAATCCTTATCGCACCAATAGTAAGGGAAATACTTTCTGAAATTAAAGAACAAATAATTAAAAGGTATTGGGGGAAAAGAAAGATTCTTTACTATTTATTTAACTTTGATAAGGATTTTCTCTAACGTGGAAAAAAAGATCTTCTAGGAACTGTAACTGTTGAGCTTTGGTGTTCATCCACGACTAGCAAGCATCCTTGTATGGACCACATAAAGCAGACATGCACGTGCTACTGCAGATAAACTTGAGTGTCCATGAATTATTATGCCATATTTACAGTATTATAGTATAGTGCTTGTCTTAAAACAGAAGCCACTGAGCAGTAAACTTAACTACCTTTGGAAAGAACTTTCCCATAATGGTTAACTAGTAATGAAAAGGCCAAGTTGGCTTAAGCAATCCCTGAGGCAAAACTAGGCACTTACTACACTCACTGGCACCTTAAAGAGTGTGCAGGTGAGGGGGTTTCATCTCTGGGGGAAAGTGGCCAGCAGATCCATTGCTGCCCTCTCCTGGAGGCATCCTGGGAGAAAAGGGACAGGAGACTGGGGCTGAAGACCAGGCCACTGAAGACATGTTGAGTCAGCACATCTCATGGTTGCTCCAGGCCACTCGTTTTGCTCTGGTTATCAGTGTTGCTGGGCTGGGGACGCAGTTCCTTCAGAAACATGGCTGGGAAGAGAGATTCATAACTCTATGTATCTTCTCTGAATGGGCTTTCAAGCACAAATCTGCCAACTTTTAACGTTCAAAAAGAAGTGCTGCTGCTCAAAAAGCAGGTGAGCTTGCTTGCTTCATCTGCCTAGGGTGAGTCTACTGGCACCTCCTACCTCTCTGAAGGCTAGTATAGCCTGAGACCATATCCGGCTCTTGGATAGAAGGTCCAGGGGAAGCTGGATGGCACTGTCTCTCCAAAAGGCAAGGTTTGACTGCCTGACCAATTTTTAAAGGTTTTGGTTGACCTTTGGAAAAGAAAAGATGGCAGGTGCCCTCTCATTGAGGCTAAGGCTAGGTCTGATAAACTGATCAGCAATAATTCATCCATTTCTTAGCGCAGCAGCTGAAAGCTGGGATTCTTTCACCAAGATTAGATCTCAGGTCCACATAAGATCCTTGACCAATTGATTGACCCCATGATCAATCGAAGAAGATGGCTTATTCAAATGCACTAAATCTACTGATCTTTGAATGGTTGGTGTTAATGCATTTGTCTGAAAGTCCACTCAAGGGACGGACATAATAAATATAACTCTTTTCTCCCCTCAAACCATTAGAAACAAAGCTGGGAAAGGGAACATTTCCCAGTGTGTGCTAAGTGCTGAAGGCTTTGTATGTAGGGAGTGTCTGATCTTTGAGGGAGTAGCTCTGCCAATATAACCCCCCTCAAATCAGCAGAAAAATCTGAAAAAACAGGCCAGTAAAAGTTTCCTCAAAAGCAAGATTTTACTTTCATGAGTGCTACAGTCTTCAGATAGGCAAAAATTAAAGGTCTGCAATCTATGCTCCACTCACTTCTACTTCCACCTGCACATTCAGTGAAAATACTGTTACTCCCATGGTCTCAATATTTTACACAGCAATACATTTTACTATGAAAAATACTGTTGTCTAGTGGTCTAAGGGTGGTGAATAGAGTAAGGAGTTTCCATTTTTCCCACATTATTAACTCCACTGAGAACTCCACATAAGCAGAATTACCAAGTACCCAAAAGCCCAGCGTGTAGAATGAACTCATGGAAAGTATCTCTTCACACGCAGCTTTGTGTGCAAAAGAATTTTCACGGTGAGACATGACTAATCTTTCAGTAATATACTATATATAATATATAAATATATGTATATTATAATATAATAATAACAATTTTAATTATTTTATTAATATTGTAATGAATTAAGAAATACTGTTCTTCTCCTATTTCTCTCTTCACCATCCACTGCACTCTTGTCACATTAAATTTAGCTACAATGCACTTCTGAAACAAGAATGCTCTACAAGGACAACAGGATGAATTAGCATCCAAACAATAACAAAAAATAAACAAGTGGTTGCCTTTTGAAAACAGCAAATATTGACCTTTTACAAAAAAGGGCAGAGGAATCAGCAGCTGTTGGAAGACATTATCCAACCGATCGTGCATTCACGCTTTACTAGCTAGGTCTATTACGCAGGAACAATCAGGACCCTGTTAAGAAGTACCCATTCTGGTTTTCAAAGTGTGTCCTGAGCTATGTCTCAACCATCTCGGGAAGTGCCTCTCTTTTCACACTCAGAGCCAAGAAATTCTCAGGAATGGTGAGATATTGAAGTTCAGAAGATGGAGTCTTGACTGGACAGTTACATCACTGAACATGTCTTTGTCCTTTAGCTGGATTAATATAAGCCCTGAAACCTCAGAAAGAGCCTTCAGAGCTGAGTCAATGGAACATATATTTTCCCTAAATAGAACATTGCTTAAACTAAACTTTTCCCCAATAAATGTGACAGTCAGGGTTTTTTTATCTAAAAAAAAAAAAAAAGAAAATTGTGGAAAGGGAACACCTAGGAAAAGCAGATTCCCTAGAAGAAGTACTGAAACAACTATTCATAATTAATTATTGTGTTCACCTAGATGCTGACAGAATACAAAATAAATGAAACGGAAAAGCTGCTTCTCATAGAACTAGTGTACAATATATCTTAATATTTAGGAAGGAGAAATTGCAAAATGGGAGGACTGCAACAGAGTGAATAGCTGATGAACACAGTCATGAATGAGAAAGGCTGCACAGTCTAGGATGAAATAAGTGGGAAAACTGGCTGTAAAGTGGAGAACTATGAGGCTTTCTATAAGATGAGATGGTATGGACTTGGTCAGGACCGGTATGAGATCCCCCTGCATTCAGATGATTATCCAAAGTAATCCTTCCTCATCTATCACACACCCTCACAAGTACTGGTAGTAGAAAAACTGGTAGCACAGACAAATTTTCAAAAATGTAAATACTGGCATATAAATAAAGGAAAAGCTGATTACAGAAAGATACCTGATAGCTTTTGTCTGAGACTCAAGTTAAAAGGTATAAATAATTCCCATAGCGTGATTGCACAATAAAGTAAAAAAACTCCTCAAGGAGAATGTTATATATTTCATTTATTATACATCACTCTTATGTTTACAACTGAAATACATCTTTCCTTGGGGACTATACCATCATTTATTTTAAATCAATGTTTAAAATTAAACGGCAATCCTCAAGAGAGTGGAGACTCTTCAGCTACCAGCCCTTCCAATTGGAAATCTTTCTTTCATGTTTCTATTTAATACTCAGTTCAGGGTTTGAAATTAATTAAAAGATATTCTTTCTCTAATCTTTTGATTATTAGCTTCAAAGTTGTTTCTTTTTTTTTTCTTTTTTTTTTGTAAATACAAAGTGTTATAATAATTTCATCTTTTAGCATTATACTCAAACTGTTATTAAATGTACAAGCTGCATTATCTTCTAACCAATAAATAGAGAAGAAGGGTCTGTAGGGGCAAATTATAGGTTCACATTTAGGAACAGTCACCTAATGTGTAACTAGTGTATTTATAGTGTTTAATTACAGTTTCCCACTATCAAAATCAACTACAAGGGGAAACCATTAATGAGATGCAATGTTTAATGTCACTCAATGCATTGTTTTGATGCATCTTGGGACAGAGGTTTATCATGTGGTACCCAATGGCCATTTCACTTGTGGAAGCTAACTTGTGGTTAGCTTTTTTCCAAGCTAACCACACTGACTGAGTACCATGCTGAGGGGAAAATACAGCCACACCTTCACAGTCTGCAGAGATCAGATCTGGCCTATATATGGAGACGGGAAATCTGCACTACAAATGTTTGTCATCTATTCATGTTTTCATCTCCTATTAGCATCTCAACCCTCTCATACCATCCTTGACCTGGTGTTTTGCTTGCACAAGTTACATGGGAGGAATATAAGACTTCAGCAGCTAGAACTAGCAATGCAATGTATTTTGTCACCTTCACAGAAGATTTCAAAAAGAAAAGAAATAAAACTCTTGGCTGATAAAAATATGTTCCAAATCAATGGACCCATAAAGCCCAAAGACTATTATGTCCATGTTCTAGATCATTTCAGCTTTGACACTTCCATGGGCACTGGTCTGTAGAGAAATAGCTCTGAAGTACTAATAACCCTGAACTCATCTTTCTGCTGCCCTGCTCTTATGCATTGATGCGGTCTCACTGTCATTCAAGGGGTCCACAAGGACACTCATCTCTGATTGCAGAAGTAGGGTTTACTGAATACTGTCTGTACAGGATTAGTAAAAATGCAACCCCCTGCTCAAATATGGATGTAAACCCTGCACCAGAGCTCTCCTCTAAAAGGAGAACTCAGATATGCATGGCATGCCAGATGCAGAAGCTAGGAGAAGTGAAAGCCAGGGCAGCTGACGCAAGCTGGCCAACAGAAGTATTTCATACCATAAACTTCACACTTACTATAAACTGGGGAGTTTGCTGGGGATGGCCTTCCTTCCTTGATGGTCATTACCCTGGAGGGTCTTGACCATGGTTCTTCTCCCGAGGCCTACTTCCACACTTGTTGTGACCATCGCACTTTCAGTGGAGTTGTGGTGCTTTCAGTGCTTGTTATTTAGCTTTGACTCCTGGGAGTGCACAGCTCGTGAGTGCTATATGGGTTGAGTATAACTTTGTGTATTTTATATTAATATTGGTATTAATATTGGTTTCTTATTATTTCATTAAATCTGTTTCTGTATCAACCCATGGATCTCCTTTCTTTTTCCTGATTCTTCTCCTTGGGTGGGGAGGGGTCATTGGGTGATAGAATCACTGCCTAGATTGAGACACGTAATCAATGTGTACAAAAAAGACAAAGTGAGCAGAGACTGTGGCTGCAGTAATGCATGCATTTTCTGAAGGAAAAGTAAAAAAACCACCCACCGATACAAAAGTTTGCTAATGAGGTCACACTTCACTCAGTGCAACTGGAAATACAATTTTCTGATACTTAAGGAAAACTGTTAATATAATAAGACTTTTATCAAAGATTAGTTTGAAATGAAAGTTGCTAATAAGATAGGATAGAAAGTAACTAGAACAGTAAGGCTAACACATCGGAACAGCAACTTTCACATAATTTGAAGACTTTTGTTCTTTCATGTCACATTAGTGACTTTCATATACCTTTTTGCAATTTTCATACCGTATTAGTGACATTTGCGTCTTAGGAGCAACTTTTCATATATGCTCTCCGAGAGACTTCTGGCATGTGCTGGCAGCTTTCATATTTTATTTAGGATTTTAACTTACTGTCAAATGTTCCATTCCACAAAGATGAAAAGGAAGTAATTGATGCTTCACTTCTTAAACTTCTTAATAAAAGGGCGGATAACAATAGCTGCAGTTTGAGAAAAAGAAAATCCCATACCTCTGCTGCATTTCAGGAAGCAACTCGTGTGGTCCCACAAACCTGCAGCTATGCAAATGGAAAATTATATTTTAAGGTTAATTAAAATTTCTCACAGGAAAGTGGCCTCTGAAGCTCTCTCAGAAAGTAAATAGAAAAGGAATCAGAAAGTTGGTGGCTGTTTTTCTCCCTTGAGCAGACTATTCATCCCACTGTAAGACCGTGGAGTGAATGAATGATGGAATATTTGACTGACGTAATTTATGGTGCTCCATATGACAGTCTATTTCAGAGTGCTTGAGGTTTTTACAGTCTCTGGTAGTAGTACCTGCTGCTGAAACAAGAGATTACTCTCCTTGGACAGACAGTAATTTAATAGTACAACTGTGTAGCTAGCCACCTCCTACTGTATTTCACCACCCACTCCAGTCAGCTTTTGATAGATAGGCCTCAGCACTTGGAATATGAAGCACTATGTATCCTGCTCACAGTCTTAGGAGATACATCAAGGATGAAAAACTGGGAGGAAAATAAATAAATAGAAGTGCTAACAAAGTCAAGCAAGCACTGGTTCTCAGCTTTGTTATTTTTACTGAAAATATACAACTAAAGGACAAAGTGCCACAGTGTGCATTTGGTGGTGTAAGCTTTTCAGTCATATGGTCAACACAGGTAAGGTTTCTGGTCTTGGCTGCTGGGTTTTGGGTTTTTTTTTAATATTTGATCACAAAATTCTCTTAATCCTCTATAAAGTTACATTTTAAGACAGAAACTAAAAATATAATTGGGCCTTTTCACTAATATGTATAATGCTACTAACTCTGTGCATTGAGGCAAGGCAGGTGTGAATCCAACAAGCTAAAAGAGGAGGTTCTTTTCTTCCTGGGGCCACAGTCCCAAATTGTAACTGTCAGACTTGGATGCATGCACAGGCATTCAGCAGGTCTTCCCTTGTCCAGGTGTCAAGGGGGTCAAGCTCCTCCTTGATGACTACAGAAAATTTTAGCTACTGGGGCTGAACATACCAGCAGGACATTGGGGTTTCTGTTACGGTAGTTGGGGTGGCTGAGTGGGACTTGCATCATCTTTTCAGCCACCTCAGTTTCCATCAGAGGGTGAAACCAGCAACAGGTTGTATTCAAGGTGCTGAGCAGAGGTTGGCAATGCTTCGGGAGCACATAGTTGCTGAGAAGCAGCAGGTAACCCTGTGGTTCCTCTCATGACTGCACACGATTTGATTCTCCATGAGAGAATCCCAGAGCTGAGCTCCTATAGAAGGATGGTGGTGGGAGCAGCAACAGCCCTGCTGGCTTACTTGTCTCTTCCACTTGAAAGATTTCAAAGCCCATAATCTTTAAGTTACAAGTAAGCTTGAGTGGGGCACTGTTGGAGATGTGCCACTGTGCAGGAAAAAAATATTTTATTTTACCAGGTCAGCGAAAAAAATAGGAGGCTCTGTAACTGCTGATGCAGCCACAGCATGGTAGGGAAGGTCTCTGTTCTGGTCCCTGTTAGGATGACTGTCCCACTATCTTCTCCGGCAATGACTTAAAGCGTATGTGGAGATTTCCTACCTGCAGAGTCAAGCAACAGCTAAGTGGTGGCTTCCTAAATGCCTGTCTCTCCTTTCATGGCCAGGGAAAGTTTGCACTGGGACACTTAATCCCCTAGCTTTTGGACTGTCTTATACCTCATGGGCAGGCAAGCTACTTGTGCCATATCTCCCTGGACCACCAGTTTTCAGTCTCATGACTGAAGGCAAACCAGTCTTTAAGTGGAGCAGTCACCTGTCTAGCAAACAGCTTCACTGTTCCTGGCTGCAATAACCACAAATACACCTCTCTCTGACTACTACTTCATGTTTCTTTTTTGCTTCTTGAAACTACTTAATTCTATACTTTCCAGCCACACTACAGGAGGGGAAAAAAAAAAAAAAGAAAGGCTTTTAGAATAGCCAGGGGAGCTCTCTCAGTGCAAATACTCCCATGAATATTTATTCATGGTAGGATTTGCTCTGCTTTTGCTTTTCTGTGAATAAATTCTTGCTCTTCTAGATCTTTGTGAATTAGCAAAAAGCCAAGTAAATCAATGGATTTTATTTGCAAGAATGTTTGTGAATCCTTCCTCTGTTTTCCCTTCCCCCCTTTAATTTTGCCTCTTGGCCCAATATTCAAAAGGAAAGGGATGAATTTGCTTTTTCACCTCTTACACACACACGTATCAGCAATTGATTAAGAATGGGACAAGCCAGAGTCAAAAAAATCTTGGACAGCTGCAGGTATAATTTGCTACTAATAAGGAGGTGAAGGAACATCCAGCAACATTTATTCTCTAAGGATGCCATCCGGCAACTGCCAATCACTTCTGCAAGGATTTGAGTGCTCACAAGCCCCACTGAACTCAGGTGTGCTGAAGGGTTCCCAGGTGTGCTCAGCAGCTTGCAGAATCAATCCTTCAGCGTATGGCTGCACGGGCAGAGCTTGGCTCTCAGCAGCAGCCACAGGGGAGATGGTGCTATCAAACCATCCTCGCTGAATAAAATCTGGGTTAAGTCTTCAGCCTTCTGCGGACATTGTGCTGTAATGTCCCTACACAGAGAACCGGCTTTGTGCTAAGAAGAGCACACCGAGCACCTAATCTAAGCAGAAGGAAAAACAGGAGCTTTTCTTCACAGTCTCCCATTTTGCTTATTAGGAGGCTACATGGCCTTGGTGCTCTGGCCAGGTCTCATGGAGCTGGGAAGCACGCTACAAGCTTTCTGCTAATAAAGCCCCTGCTGCAACTCTTTAGTCCTCAGATCCTGTTTACAACCTCCCAAAAGGGTTTTTGCACTTTCCCTTGGTTCAACAAACCCATACTCTGTCTGATACTGCATTCCCCAGTGTTATTCCCTAGAAGTCTAGGTTTTCCCTACTCCCTCTTTGCCCTTTCCAGCCTATATCATGCTTTTCATTACTGCTGTCCCCTCAGATGTCCTTGAACCCTCAGAAGAGTTTTCTATTTTATTTTTTTGCCTCTTTAATCCATAGCTCTTTTGACCTCCATGTAAATGTGCTCCTAAATATCTCCCTGCATGCCCAAAAGCATCTGACTCTGATTTCCAGGTTTCTGACCAGTATATTTTCTCTCAGTTTCTCTGTAATGGCTAAAGAAACAAAATCCATGCCAAATTTCTCTTTTTTCCACCTTCAACTCTTCACCCCTTCACCCCCTGTCCTAGAGAGAAGTTTTTAAGAACTAAAAAACTGGGTTGATGCTGGATTTTTAATATCAGATTCACTAATACTTGAGGAGAATACTAATAAAACTGCAGATTTTAAAACATTTAGATGTGATCTATTTAATCATTGCTTGCCAGCAGGGCCTTTTAGATTTGGACTATCCCTTCTAAGGAGTATTCTCTGGAATACTCTCTAGCAATACTAAGAGGGATCAAATGTCATTCTCTGAGAGAGTAATGTCCTTGATAGATTGTTTTACTTTATCTTTTAGAGGAACTTTGTAAAAAAAGTGCTTATTCACACACTAGATGGTTTTAAAAACTGAACCTTGTTTGTTAGCCACAGGGCAGGCACACTGCAGACACCAGCAAAACAATAAATACTTTATATCTCCTGGCCAAAGGCTCTTAAGCCTGACTTGACATGATGAGCAGCAGGGTCTAGAAGGCAAGTCGTATCTCCTAAATTTGGCCTGCCTAGGCAAACAGCTAACATTTATGCTAGCTTTAGGCATCTTTACATTTTTTTAAAATCAGTGTTAAATGCCTTCTTCCATAGTTTTCATCTCACCTGGATGTCCCTGAGAAAGGGTGCATATCAGACCAGGCCAAATTCAGCATGATAGTCCACGGAAAACTGTCCAACAAAGAATACAATGTTTGTGACATCCAAATAGGACAGTTTTCTCACCATTAGCCCCTGCATTTTCATATCCTTAAATGGGTTTTCAATGTGAAATGTCACCCTCTGCTTATGTCAGCACTCCTGATCACCAAATGAGCACCACAGCCTAGGTTTTAACTGCTGATTATAGGCTAGGATCCAGGCTGGGTATTAGGTACGTGAAATGACACCCCAGTAGCAATGAGAAAAATATTCATCTGAATTCTATGAATATTTGTGGCGTGTCATATTCCACGACGCACAGGGAACAGCTCAATGAGCTTCTATTGCAGCCATCTGAGCTCAGGAATGCTGTAATGGGTTGCGGCATGATGTCACTGCCACTGTGTTGGTCATACTGGAGAAATAGCCAGGGACATAAAAGAGAGGCTGAGAAATGCCTCGTGATCTTACCTACCTCTGCTTTAGGGTGCTAACAGATTTCCTAAAATTGTCTATTCTGAAATTAATTTGAAATCCATTTTGTAATAAACTGTTCAGTGATAATTCCTAATGTTCAAACTAATATGCATTGACTGCAGATGTTGCTGCTTACTATTTCTTATTATGATAAAAATGCATATTAAAAAAAATCTGATCTCTTCTTGCTCGTTAAAAGTAAAAATGCAGACAAATAATGGAACCACCCAAAATTTTAGAAACCACCCATATATTTTCCAGAAGCTGAGCCCCTCAGATTATCTGCCAGTGATCCTTTCTTCCTCCTCTTCCCCTCCCTCCATCTCCTGTGATCCCTCCTGTGCCTGCTTTCTGCTGCCAGTTCAGGCAGGGCAGGAATTTTTTTTAAAATACTTTTATGTTGTTTGAAGTGATATGCCATTAAAAGGTTCACAGTATCTGCACATCTTCAGCTCCTGAGACTTTCCAAATCCTGCCAGTAAGTCTTGACTCTCATTGCTGTGTATGTTTTTTAACCCCTCAAGTATAAAGGGTAAGATTTTTTCTCCTTTGTTATTACAAACACAAAGAACACAGTATAAAATCCTCAAGGAGCAGCTGCTCTGCAAGGACATTAAGAGTGTCCATGGTACTGCTGCAGCATGAGCATCTGTCACTCAAGGAAATGTCATCTTGCCCAACCAAATCCATTGTGCAATCAGAGTGGAGAAAACACTTGTTTAGAAAGGTTTATGGGCTGACGTCTGTTTGAATGAGTAACATCTGGGCTAAGATGGGCAGGATGCACATTCTTGTTCAACCAAGCCAGTGCATCTTAATAGCAAAGAGTATGTTTTAATTGAAAGGAAAACCGTAACTAAAATCTTGAAACAAATGTCACCACTTCTGCATTTTTAAATCATGTTATTTTCTAAGTTTTAGTTGGAAAGAAATTCAGATTTCACAAAAATGCATTGATAATCTTCAGGGGTCATGGTTCATAATATAACCACAGCAGACATTTGAGACAAATATGTTATTTGTCTTGGACTTGTTCATCAAATCACCACTTCAGGAAAAAAATCGTGCCTATTAAAAATAATATCTTGCACAGAACTGGGAATTGAACAAGGCTTTTATTTGTGTGAACACATTTGATTCAGAAATTGATATAAAGATATATTATGTATATAAATGTAAAAACATAAAGCATAAATATTATTAGATTATGTTAAAATTATGAGTATTGGAGGAAGAAGTTTTAAAATAGTTTGAAGTTTTGAAATAGTTTTTTTTTAATGGCCTGAGATAATCTTACCTGTGTAAGCTTACTACTGGTGTAAATCTACTGATTTTACCATTGTAAATGAAGTTCTACCTCTTTAAGTAGGACTAATCAGCACTAATTAGGGAAGTTTCTTATTTTACTTCCATGTTTAAAGATTACCTTTTCAATCCTTATTATATATACTACAGTTGCTTTGTTAAAGTGTGCCACCATAGGTTAAGAAGTACTCAGCAGAGTGATTTGTCTGTTTCATATTTTGACTTTGTTGTTGAAAATTTTTCATTTGCTTTTGCTTTGAAGTGCAGAGCAGCACCCCTTCACTCATCCACCTTTTTTGAAAGCAAAATGTAAATCACAAGAATTTATTTTCTTTGCTAACAAACATTTCTTCTTGGAGATTTTTATCACCTTTAGCTATAACTTTTTTCAAAAATACAAACTAAATCAGACTGTTATGAGATTCCCAGAGGAATTTTGCCTTCATTTGCAGAGACAATGCTATACATTTCTCCATTCTTTCACAGAAATAAAGAAAAAAAGGAAAAATGGGGATAAGACCGATTGCTAAATCACTAGCTGATGATCTAATAGATCAGTGGATGTTTTTGTACCCGAAGATGTCTTGAAGCAGCATATATATATGCTGCATACATATATGTATGTCTCTCTCCACACACTGCATGTACAGATATCGAACCCACCTAACCCTTTTGCCCCCCAAAATATTTTACTTTAAAATAAAACCCAGTTTCTTTTCCACCAAAAGTTTTTGCAATTCCAAACTAAAGATTATGAGGTACTTTTTCTGCAGAGCTCTGATCAGCAGATTTGATATATGGATTTAGATCAATTTTTTCTTATGGCAAATCTATATGTTATTCTACTTCTTCATTTGGTACTATTTGCTGAGTGGCTGTTACTTGGGAGCAAAGGTCAGTATCTTGCTGTTGGAGCAGCCGAGTAATCTTTTACTCCTCATAAGAGTAGTCAGAGATATTAAATCACAGTTGACGTACCTGAAGCACAGCAACTTCATCCATATTTTATCTGCTGTAAATTTAATACCACAGCACTTTTTAGGGTGATGTATTTATTAACTGGCTGGGGATGAGCAGTACAGAAATTCAGTTTGTTCAGGAAAATAAAATGAAGACACTCTGACAAGTTTATGAAGTAAGCACAATAGCTATTTATTACTTTTTAAACACGCAGTGCACCTAAATGTTTTTAGCAGTGTTTGCCCAAATAAATGAATAAAGCTTTCCAAATCATCTCTGTTTACTTTTCTTTTGAATTTTAATAAAATTTTTGCTTTATTTTAAAAAGCACATCCTAGCTTCCTTCAGAATAAAATGCATTCTTTATGGAAATAAACATAGCTAAGTGTTCAGATAAGCTGGAGAGGGGCATTGTGGGAAGAGAAACAAATCATTCACAGCCCTGCTGTATATTAATCCCATCTTTTCCATTTTTGGTTCTAATGTATTTTGTTCTTTACATTCTACCACCACCAAAATAAATGAAGCCATGAATACAATAACTTTTTAAATGCAAGTACCCACCTTCCACTGGCTTCTATTGCATTTGAATAGCACTTATTATTTTTACTCAGTGTAAATGCTTTGCATTTCCCATAGTAAATAATTCACATGGCTTTTTCTTTCCTTGTAACCAATATATGCTTATGTTTTCACACAATTGAATAAAAAATAATTCTAGATCTTTTCATCCTACATTAACTGTGACTTCTATCTCTTTAAAACATGGTAAAGAAAAAAATATTTACATGTTAAAAAGCATGCTATACTGCCAAAAGAAGCAACTGCAGCCTTAATGCCTCTGTCGTATAGAGTGTTTATGACTTTATTGGTGATCATTGAAACCTGATGACCAACACAGCCTGGGAAAACTCAGTTTTGGCTTACAACCATCCTAGCAACGTGCCAAGTGTGGTACAGTTGGTTTGCAGACCACAGTTATATCAGAAGAATGGCACTGGCAGAACTCAAGGAACACCCCAACACTGTGGTCATCTGTTCTTTAGTTTATTTTCATCAGTGGTAGAGGACTGTGTGTGTTTGTTCCTTGAAGCCGAAAGGGACATCCTCTGCAAATCAAATGTCTTTGACTGTATATGTACTTTATATGTCATTTCTGCACAGAACTATTCTGTTTTTCTGTAGTTGTTTATAAAAAGGACAAGTCATTTGTGTACATTACTACAGCAGCTCTTTGCCACTTTTTTGGCTGTGGTATTTGTTTCCTCAGGACAGCTCATGAAAAAATAGCTACACAACACTGCATAGCTTTTTGTTCTTTGCCTGCTGCATCATCAAAAATTTGATTATTCAGGTTCTTGGAGAAAATACAATATGCCAAACAATAAGACCTCTCTCTTTAACTCTGCCCATGCTGAGGTAGATAATTAGGCAACTCCTGATTTGCTCCATAAAGGCAAGAACAGAAAGAGAAATCCACAGGAACGGATGCCTCAGACTGAATCTCCATTTTATCTTGGGAAGCCTGGAATACTTTTCATTTTACTGCCTCCAGGTCTGTGCAGAAAAAGTCTCATCTGCATTCCTTTATGGAGATGACATTATGTTGGTCTCCATTCCTTTCACAGATCCTCACTGCAGGGCCACCTCCTCACTCTTGCTGTTCAGTGCTTGCTGCGATTTATTCCCAAAGGACCCTTATTATTAAATACCATCTCTCACTCCCACTTTCTTTTTAAACTTCCTTTCAGCTTTCCTGATCCATTTCCCCCATGCTTGCATCCACCCTAAACTTCTCACACAGTTTTCCCCCTCCTCTACTGCCCAAAGTAGAATTTGGGAGCACATTGGCAGCACACTGTGGCCCACGGGAGAGAGCCCTTTAGTTTCAAGGGGCTTTGGATTACCAGCTAAGCTTCCATGACCACTTGTCCTCTCTGTTGTAAAGCTCCACATGAATATTATGCTACAGAAAGCATCACAGCAGAGGAGCTGGGTGGCTCCACAGGCTAGGAGCAGAAGGCTATAACCACATATTCATCTGCCAGTCAGAGAAGGGAAACCCTGGGGCAAAACTTGCACAAAATAAGCCCCATTATTCAGACTGTGCAAAGGGGAAGAAAAACAGAAGAGTTACTCATTCTGGACTGACATACCAGCAAAGAATGCTGGCACAAAATAATAATATGTGATAATAATAATAGTAATAATATTTGTACATAATTTATCACTATACACTACAAACTCAGCTCAAATCCTGGTACTACACTATTCTTTTCCAGCTCCGTATCCTCCTCTTGCTATACTCTTTTTATTGGCTTACATGTGCTGTGGAAATTAGTTTTATTCTAATTTGGAGTCTTTGAGGAAAGGCTGGAAAACCATGTACTAGTCCACAGTCATTAAAAAACTCAAATGACAATATTTCATCCTGCTTTTGAGGCTAAAATATTAGGCTTTGAAACATGAATCACACAGCTTAGTTGAGGCTGTGAAGAAGCTTAGGATCATAGCTTTGGTTAAAAATAAGCTTTAATACATAAAGCTGAGGAAAAGGGAGCAGACAGAATACCTCAGAAGTCAAAGTACAGCCACTGAGCAGCTCTGAGTTTGTGTATACCGTACTGCTTTGCTTTTAACCCAGATACTGTTGGGCTTCACCAAAGGTGAAGACAGAGAACCAGGGACAGTTTAGAGGGATGTGCTGGGTAGTATGTAAAGGAAGCAGTGTGTAATAAGTACTAAAGAGTTAACAGTTCTTTCAGACTGTAGAAGAAAAAAAGAGATATTCTTTTACAGCCCGCCACCCAGCTTTTTTTCCTCTTTTTCTTTTCTTGCCCCCCTTCTTCTTCTTTTTGCCCTGGCCTTGTAAATCCCATATTGGCAAGCACGAATGAATGTCATAAAACATCTTCTGAGAGGTCCATCTTGCAATAGCCCTTGCACTGTCCTAACTTGCGAGTTGCTCTAAATTTCCTGTAGTTTAAATGCAAACCAAAAACAAACCCCAAAAGGACACAACAGCTTAGATACAGAGAACAGAAAAAAAAGGATGGAAAACACACATTGAATCTTAGCTTAGGAAACTGCTATCAGCACTTCATCTCACAGATCCCCAAAGTCTCTGCTCTGCTCCAACTGATCCTGGGTTACCCTAAACTTGCAGGATGGTGGAGTTTGTTAGGGTCACCTCGTCTCCTTTTAGCGTTGTGTTTGAATAGCTCTGGCCCTCTTATTGTTATTGGCCCTTTCAGGAGTCACGTGTAAAGGCTATTAGGAGACTGCACAAGGGAAAGCCATGAAGACTACACTCTGGAGAAATGAATTTCAAAAGCTCAGTTAATTCCCCTGGGGAAGCCTAAGGTAAAACAATAATCATCACCTTGTTCCCCTCCCACTCATTGGAGCACAGGTTCCTGATTATTGGGAGAGCTGCAGGGAGAGGAGGTTATGCTGCTGCTGAGACCTGCTTCTCAGCCAGTGCCACTCAGCTCCTTATCACAACAGCATGAAGCCACCTGATTCTAGAGCTGCATTTAAAAATAGTATCCATTTCTTTTTTTTCTTTCTTTTTAAAGCAAACTTTTCTGATATACGTTAGTATTTATAGCTCAGATCTAGGCAGCGCAGTTGTAATTTAGGAAGAATATCTGAGGTGCAATACTGATAATTTCTGCAATAGGCAGCCCATTGTTCATAAAATAGGTAGCAGAAAAGCAGTGGCAAAAGAAGCATTTAAGTATCCAGCTTGCCAATCTCAAGTCTATTTGCACTCCTCTGCTCTGAGTGAGGTCCTGCAGGGAGGAGAAGGAGCTTAAAGGCACAGCCCTCAGACAATAGCACTCTCAAAATGGTTAATTATAGCACAAAGCCCTAAGAAACTTAAGTGGATTTTGCATGGCTTTATGGAAAGTGGAAACTATTCTCTTTACCATTTGCCAAACCACACACACATTACAGCATAGCAGCTAGAGTTTCAGAGCTTTTGCAAAACCAGGTTACACATCAAGTTCATTATTTAACTCGCTACGTGAAAGTGTGACACAAAGAGCTCTCAAAAAACATGACCGCATCCAGTGCATCCTATATCGCAAACGCCTGGTATGGTCTTTGTACACTTTTTCCTTGATGCCAGGTCATACTATGTTTTTAAGATCCACACAAGAAAGAGAAAGAGAAAGTCCCATGAAAGGCTTTCCAAGTGCTCTCCTCAAGGGAAAGTCTTCCCCAGCCATGTGCACACACTCCCAAGTGAAACAAGAGGGAAAATTACTATCTCAACCCACTGTCTCATATTTGTGCCTTTGCCAACCACCAGGGTTATACCTGTGGTCTTTCATCCAAAGGGGTGACTGCAAAGGAGACTGTAAGTGGGAGTGGTATTTGCTTCGTCTTCTTTCTTTTTAGATGTAAGTAGGAGATGTGGTGAAAATTTAGGTTCTCAGTATTATGGTTTCAAGATTTACAGTGGAATGGAAGAGAGGTAAAAGAAGGCCAGAAAGCTAATAGGTAGAGACATAGTTTATGGAGAGACAGGGTGTTTTCAGGAAGGTCAGTGCTGCTGAATAAACCATACAGCCCTCATTAATGAACTGCTAAAACTATTAAAGAGCTAGCCTACTCTCATCCAAGAGACGTTACCAGAGACCTTATTTCAGCTTAGATATGTGGCTAGCTGATGTATGGATGGATGGGGAAAATATGAAGAGATTAGAATCACTGTTCTGCAAAGAATTACATATGTGCTTATCTTCCTAAAATACAGGCAATTTCACTGAAATAGTTTAGTCAAAATCGCTACTCAGTGAACAAAGCTAAACCCTGCATATGAAGCCTTTCAAGGCCATTGCTTAGGTGTGACAGGGCATCAGAGGACATATCTGGCTGAAAGGGAACCAACAGAGAGTGTAGAAGCTAAACCACAATATCTATCATTTAGGGTATATGTAGTTCACAGAAAGGCAGGGACCAAGACTGCTGGCAGACTCTGGGCACCCAAAGATTTGTTAACTAGATAGGCTTCTTATAGCCCCCCAAATAGACACAGATTGCTGTATATGTAAATAGAACAGTTATTTTGGTTAAATAGAGCTTAACTGTTTCTGATGCAGTAATTTATTTGTCAAGTCTATTTTATGTTAATTTAATTATAAGAAAATTGAAAAGTGTGATACATAGCTAAGCCCTTAAGGCCAGTTAATCTATTTGGATTGTAACAAATATAATTTTTATTAGCTCAGCCTATTTGGATGGTAACGAGGCTAACCTTTCAGTAGACATTACAGACTCTGAATTATAGTCTATTTTATGTAAAACCAGCATTTAGTTCAATAAAAGGAAAGTTCTTTTATCTGTCATTGTGTTAAGGAATTGCTGTATTAATGAAGATGCAATAGACACTGTGACCATTTTCCAGAAGCAAGGGTGCCCTCCTTTCTGGATGTGCATGGAAAAGTGCCCAGGTAAGTCACAGGGACAACAGTAAATCAGAGTGTGGGGATTTTTTAATCTTTTTCTGAAAAAGAGCATGAGGAAAAATACTGGTATATACCTAAAGAAAAAGAAAATCACTGTCCGCGATAGAATCTTTGCCGGTACAACTGGAAGAAAATAAATATAAATAAATAAATAAAACTCCTAACCAAATGAAATCCATCTGAAATAAACAAACTAAACTAAGCCAAAGCCTCTAAGATAAAACAGCAAAAAAAGCAGTACAACTATCTGCAAAAGCTGCCATAATTTCTAGGAAAATTTGCTAGTTTGACACAAACTCACCAATGATTATAGATCTCTTCAGATGAAAATGGCCTCATACTCATTCAGAGTTTTCACATTCTTAATAATATGCAAAATGCCTTACAAAAGTTGAGGTTCTTCTCACACTACCATCGTGCAACTTCTGACTTCTTTTTAGAAGTTGAAATGAGGCTTTCACTGTATTTCAGAACACCTTTTTAAAACTAAAATTTCTTAAAAAACCCCACAAAAACAAACAAACAAAAAATCTTAGAAAGATCCAGAAAGAGAAAAAACCCAACTTGTGAAACTTGTGAAAATGTATGTTTTCACCAGAAGTTCTTGAAATCTAGTTTGGGTTGTTGTGCTAACCCTGAACAGCTGGAGCCTGAACAGCTGTACTCATGAACCTTTTCTTGCCATCCTGATGTAGAGAGACTGGATGTTTTTAAGTGTTAGAGGGGCATACTCTTTTGATTTTACTATATTTCAAGCATCTATATAAAGATTTTATACTGTATAAAGAAAATACTGTTTCTCAACATGCTCTTGAGCGTTCTCTGCATTTCTTATGACAAAGGTATCAATAGGCTCACTAAGTGTGATCAACTGAGCCTGGAATACTGTCTCATCAATGCTAATGAAGAAATGTTAGGCCCATTAATACTGAGGACAAAACTTTCAAAATACGCCAATTTTTTTCACAGATATTTTAAAAGGTTTAACTGAAAAATTAATAAAATACAGTTCTGTTCCACAGCGCACCTTTTCTGTATGAGGGAGAGAGGAGTTCACATCCTTTATAGGCCATGTTCACTTCTCCTGATATGTAAACCTCAGTGACAGGTGTAAGAATATATATAAGAAACTGTAGTAGAGAATAATTAATACCTGAAGTGATTTTTGCGTTTGCTTAAATTTTCAGGGAAACATGAACCTCTTTGCGATAACCATTGGCATTCTAAACATGTGAATAGTTTAGGTTTTCAAAAAAACTCTTAAGAGGGAATGCTCATTTGATTGAATTTTGGACAATAAAAATGCAAGAATTACTTGAGGGTGAAAGATTAAACATTATAGTGCAGAAACACTATTATATTCAAGCAGTTCTAATTCTGATACTTATATTTTTCATGGGAATAGTTACCTGTGAAAATTGATGGCCAAGAAGGAGCTGATTTTAGAAGGATAGCCCTGACGTGAAAATGGCTTCTAAGGGACTCCTCTTCAGGTTGTGGAAACTGTGTTTGTAGGGGGGTGTGTGTGTGTGTGTGTGTTTGTGTGTGTGTGTGTCTGTTTAGGAGGCAAGAGGAGAAGAAGGTGAAAATGATACAGAGCTACTGTAGGTAAGTGCTGGAAGGGTTGTGAGGTGTCAGATACCAGCAGCAGTGGAGAAGGAAAAGCTTACATCTCAGAGATAATACAGTTCCATCATTTATATTCTTCTCAATGGTGGATTGAAGAGCTGCATCCCCATTTCCAAACATGCATGACTTCAGTGCTGCCCCACATAACCAATGTCCTTTAGCCCTACTGCTTCCAAGGGAAATAAAAACACAACAAGCCACTGAAGCCTATCTCCACAGTTCATGAAGATGTCTATGCAAAGCACCAACTTTCTTTGCCTCTTTTATTTTATAACAAGTTGCAAGCTCTGCTCAGGGTACCACTCTATGAAAAACTTACACTGTTGAAGAAAATATTATAACACATTAGCAGACAATTTCTATCTGTGAGTGGAATGTACCTGTTTCTACATCCCTGCTCAGTACTTTTAGATTTGGTTTGGGCTTTCGGTTTTTGGAGACATGACTTTTTCCTGACAAACTGCAGAGCTTTGCAGTGAGGTATTATTGCATGGGACTTTGGAGAAGGCTTTTCTGCTCCTCCTTTCCTTTTTATGACATTACTTGTAGTCTGAAATACAGTTTTGTTCTTTTTTTTTTATTTTTAATTCTATAAAAGTCATAAACACTAAATATGAAGTCTTTTATCACAATAGCTATCTCAAATCAATCCCACACTATCAGAAAATTCTTATCCTGCTCTCCACAAAACCTAAAGAGAAACTTCCATGAAAGAATCATAATACTGTAAGTTTACATCTGACCCTACTATGAGCAACTGTCTTATGTAAAATGATATTTACACCTCTTTCTTCAGGCTGTATAATGCCTCCCTCCTTCCCAAAGCACATATACAGTGACTGCAGTGTATTCAATACAGCTATGCCACCACTAATTCTCTATGCCCCCATTAATTCTCCATACAAACACTTATACTACCAGTATGTTCGAAAGCTAATATTTGCTATTCAAATTTTCACAGGCTTCTACTTCCTTGGTATTAATCCTATTGAAGATGGAAAAGCCCCATCTCACGAAGATTTTAGTTGTGTCATTAATAGCAAAGAAATCATTAAGCAAAGTAATTGTGCTGAATCAGATAATTTATAATCCCAAATTTTATCTATAAAACCAATTATTACCTTGGGGTAAGGAAAGTTAATTCACAGTCGTACCTTCTGTGGCAGGTTACCTCTCTGCCGGTTGGAGGGTACAGAATGAATTACCCCTCTCCTTACACTTCAGCATATTTGTATGTGCTGGGGCCCAATAGGTTCTTTGCAATGTTATGAAACGAACCATTTTTGCTACTTGAGGCAACCATAAAATCCAAGATCTGAGACCACTGTTTGTCACTGAATGCCAGTGTGCCTCCATGTAGGCAGGATTTATCGTTTTTACAGCCTGAGCTTCCAAATCTACGTGGTCTCTCTCCTCTGTACGATTTCTGTTGAATAAACCATGTGGTTTGGGTGCCTTCTGTGGGGGTGGGGTGCACGAGCAGTACTATTTGCTGTTCATCTTAGAAACTCAGCTGGTACAGACTTCCTAATTAACATATTCACAAAAGCTGGCTGCAGACATGTTGTCTGAGAATTAAGGGTGGCTGATAGACACTCATGCAAGAGAAAGCAGCTATTAAAAAGAATATTGACTAATATTCATGCATGTTTGGGTGTAGGCAAGTGGATTTCTTCATTAATAAACCTTGCTTATTAACACAAAGGTCATCCTGAAAGAATTTGCTATGAAACCACAACCTGAAACTTTCCTTTGGATTTGGTTTTCCCTATGCCTTGTTCCCTCAGGACATGCCTACCCAAACTTGACCACTCTCTCTGTCATGATTTCTCTTTATTTCTTTTATATCAGAGTGGAATAATGAGCTGGCTTTGTTACTGAGTCAGCAAAAAACCCTGTTTGTGCTTTCCCAGCTGGATCAACACCTGCCAGCAAGATGGGGAATCTCAGACAAACACCGCTAGAGGTAAGAAGAAACAAAGTTGTGATTGCGTTGTTTGAAAAAAAGCATGTACTTTAACTCAATGGTAGGCTTCCCACACAAAGAACTCCTCTTCTTGATCATAGCTTGAAGCCATTATAATACTTGGATACTAAGATAAGAGGCACTAAAATGGACAATAAATGATATAAATATTACTGTGGTTATCTTGTAACTTAGTATGCCATTTATATTTCTGAAGGAGAGATACTGGACTCTTTTATATCCAGTGCCACTTGTGCTCATTAAGTAGGTCCTTCAGATCCCGTGTTTGTTACACCTAGAATAAAGAATGAAGTAGGGCAGACTAGAGATTGCAAATTTATGATATAAAGACATAAATCTGGTAGGTTAAGAATGTGTTTGTTTATCTGATGCACTGACACTCTTACATACACAGTGATGATGCTGGCAAGCATGATACATGTGCATGTATCAAACGTCAAAAGAAAGAGACCATTATGGTCCATACAGTCAGTAAAACTCTTCAGTTTCTAAACACAATCTTTGAGGTAATGTTAAAGCAGATATCTAGAGATTTTAATAGCAATGATTGCTGCATTCATCCATACACTGCTCACTTTAGTGGTCATCCTACAAGATGTGGGAAATCACAAGTAGGTGGGAAATCAATGAAAGTTGTTATATCAGATGACCCAACTGAGAACATAATATGAGCAGACCAACTGTAAGTGACAGTAGTCTTAAAACAGAGGTGCTTGGGTCAGACCTATTTCTCATTTCAGACTGAAGACTAAGGCATATTCTATTTTTTAGCTTTTTATGAGCATGAGCTTAATTTACAAACTAGAAGTGTGAAGTGCATAGCTGCTTTAAAACAAAATCTGAATGCAATAAAAAACCTTTCTAGAAAGGAGGTAGGGCCTTTTAAAGTCAAGTGGACCTAAAGCATCTAGCACCAAATTTATTTTGGTGCCTTAAACAGGAATGAAGTATCACACTGCTTTCCATTAGGTAGACATGTACAAAAGCCAAAACTTCATAGATATATTCACTGGTATGAAGAGGTCAAAGAGGTCTCTTGCCTCAAGAGAAATGATTCTGACCCAAGGTGAAGGGGAAACCTGTCTGAGATGTGTAAGCATTCATCTTGCAAACTAAGAGTTACAAATATATATACTTGCTTAACAGAAAGAGTTGTTCATGCTATGACTATGACTGAGAATTTGTAATTAAAAGTCTTTCAAGTTTCTTAAGTCTATGCCAGGTGTCTGGTTTCCCCCCTTCTCTGATTAACAGAAAGCACTAGTGTTGAAACAGTTGAGATAGAAGAGAACAGTGAAGAATTATGGTCAACATTTGTCTTTTCTAGCATGTGTAAGCCCTGCCACTGCAGGCCACCGCAGGCTTCTGAAGGAGAGGACGGTGGAGAAAGGCAGCACAGGACGGCTGGAACAAAATTTGTAAGTTGTGTGGATCAGTGGACTAGATAAGCCTTGAGAGGCAATGCTGATACCCGCTGATCTAAGGCAATCAGCTGCCTGGGTCAGAGGAGTGGCTGGTGAAGGGAGGATTTTGATTCAGCTCTCACTGGCATCTCAAACACCTTAGGTCAGAATCCGTGGCATCAAAAAGCTCTGTACTAACATGGCACTGTTTTGGTGATTCCTGCTTTCGGTATTAAGCCTGGGAAATCAAAAGCAAAGAAGCACAATGATTTCTGTATGTATCTTGTTATGAAGAACTGCCAACCTCTTTCTAGGGATTGAAGAGGAAAGTCTGGTGGATACTGCAGTTTGTACAGGATTTCCTTGGCAGTGCATGTTTTGCAGTCATCATGGAATAATACGGTTTCTCATTTAAAATTGAGACTTTCAGAACATCAGTGGTATCTTGGGGAATTATGGCAATTAAAACCTTCTCCTTTACTGGAGCTGATGTAGACATTGTAGCAGACCCTGCTAGAAGTTAGAATGTGATAATATATGAGGTTTGTCTACCAGCACATTGAGTAAAAGCCTCATGACTGTCACTTCGGTAACAAAAATGTCTTGTATTTAAATCTGCCAAAAACGGCCAGATGACAAGAGGAAATCTCCCAGCCATCACAAGGCTGAAAGATGGTGTGATAGCCTGGTGTATGATAGACATAGGGATGCTGAGAGCCTGTATACCTGCCCCTGTTGTCTCAAGGAGTATCTTGAGGCATTCAGTGGAAAACAAATCAAAATCAAATCTCAAATTGGGAGGGTAAGTAGTTATCTGAGCACAAGAACTCTTGGTTATAGTTCTTCAGATAATTTTTGAGCAGATAGGGCAGTAGACCAGCTGAGCTAAATAAGCAGCTACAAAATACTGGACCCTGGTGAGGTGGCTCAGGCAATAGGACTGGTGCTAAGTAGGTATTTGATAAACTCTGCAGACATCTATTCAGTTCCAGAGCCAAGCAAGAACAATTTCAAATGCATATTGCATAGCTTAAATGTATCCTCAGGAATGATGTCAGTGTCCTACTGCTGTGGCAAACTTCTCCAGTCACCATGACTGTACGGCTTGGCTCAGGTGGCCGTATTGACTATCACCCTTTCTATGCCTGTCAGATACCAATCTCTTCTTAAAATAGGCTAGGGCTTTTTAAGTTGCCATAGTCAGAAGAACTCTGTGTTATTTAGCAGTTCTAGAGGTGAGACCACTGCTCTCAGCAGGGGTGGGAATCTGCTCTGCTCCCAGATGGATAAAACAGCTCTGCTCCCAGATGGTGACTCGTAGAAACGGAAAAAATGAAGATGTCCTAAAACTGAGCACAGCAACCAAGGTGATTCTCAATGAAGTGCATGTGAGACACTTGTGGGAAAGGCAAGAAAAAACCAAAAACCTTATTGAGGCCCAGGGAAGGATATGGGGTTGAGTTCTAGTAATGAGCCTATAAGGAGAAAGGAGTGAAATGCACCAAGGACTTTCCAAATGTCCTTCTTTCAGGAGTTTAGCATTGATATAGTTGAAATACTACTCTGAAACTGAAAAATTTTGAAGATTCAGCTGTTTGGAAGCTGTTAGGAAGTTTGTTCAACTCTGTCTTTAAGACAGCCTGTGACATTCCTTCTGGAAAAAATCTAGATGAAACAGAATTTTACTCCAATGCAATGGTTATGAGGAACTGTATAAGGCATATGGTGGGGAGGAGTTGAGGGCTTGTGTCAGTCACTTGAAGAAGAATGAAAATAGCCAATGACAAAGCACTGGAAACAGTAATTTAAAGATGGATCAGAATATAATATTGGGAGAGTTGAGTGAACTAGAAAAGAAGGGTTGAGGTATAATTGTACAAATTGCAAAGTCATGGACATCAGGACTAATAACAAGCATCTCTATTATAGAATGACAATTCATCATTTTGAAATGACAGAAGTGCCATTTCATGATACCTAGGAATACCTAGGATGTCTCAGTTGATCACAGCAACTCTATGAACTTCAGATAGATTTGGCTGTGAATAGTACAAACCTAATCCTCAAATATGTCATGTGGGGTATTTTTGGTAGGGATAGAGAAGTATTAATTCTTCTGTACAGTTGAGACTTAATCTGAAAAACTGTATACAGCTTTGTTCGCTTGTGTTCAGCAAAGATGAACACACTTAGATGTTTGAAGAATAGAATCCACGTTTTGACAGAAGAGCTGCAGAGGCTATATGTTATAGAGGATATATGTTCCTCATTCAAAGATATTGTGGGTACCTCCATGTGGCAACACATTTTTGCCATGAATTCAATTGCATGTGTTGTAAATTAGACGGGTTATTTAAAAAAACACAGTAAAACTAAAGGCACTTTTGGAAGAATACAAAATAAATTTAACTTGAAAAAATGTCCGATTTTCAAAACTAGTCTATGTTTTTCATAACAAAGAGTTCAAATCTGCACTCCAAGTGCAAAGCTAATGCTAGCTAGGTAGCAGCAAACAGCTGCTGAGCTAAAAACAGTACCTTTAGAAGAGAAAGAAAATATATCACCAGCATTCTAATCCAGTATTGAAATTTTGAATTTGGTTCATATATATGTGTAAACTGAAACTGGCAAAATAAATAGGAAAATATTGATAGACACATGCTTCTAGTGTGCATTTAGATATAGTTGTTTGAATGTTTATTAAAAAACTTGGAAATAGAACAAAACCTCCATGTCTGCATACACCTGCCTATTTAAAGTGTGACTGCTTGACACAGGATATGATATTTCCTTTCAGCTGTACCATATAAGCAAACAATGAAGAATACTAATAATAAAATAAACAGCATATATAGTATAAAGTAGATTTTTATTTTTGGGACTTTCATTTAGACTGGATAATTTGCAATTAATACTTTATGAAAATTGCCTGTTTTGTATGCATGAGCAGACAAAAAGCTTCCTAAGAGCATCATTGTTTCTTTAACGAAAGATACAATGCCAGTGACATTATCAGTATTATACACTTGAACCACAGTTGGTGGAGACGACATCTTCCATAGTGTGCTGTCATGCATTTAGGACTAAATCTTATTGCAGCAAGTGGATGTTTTGCCTCTGAATTCAAAAGGATACAGATTTGGCCCTCATTACTTGCCTCCATTTCTCCATCTAATTAAAGGATTTGAATGCTGACAGGTCACTGGAATGAATGCCCAATTAATTACTGATTTGTTCATCATAGCCACAGCCTGAATGCTATGAGTTTACACTGTAGACTCAAAATGATTCCTCCTTGGATTTGCGCTGTGCTTTAAATAATCAGACATTTTTTGCGTGGCACAAAAGAAAAGCCCAAATACATGAATTTTAAAAAGTATGTTACATTTGTAGTTTCAATATGTATTGGAGATGTCAGAGGAGCTTTTCCTACTGCATATGCTACATACATATAAGTGTTAAAATACAAAGTGCATACGTTGTACAGTACGTTGACTTTTCTGCCAGCTAAATTAACAAATATGCAAATTATAAAGGATGTCAGAGAACTAAAGAAACATCTTCTAACCAAAGTAAAAAGTAATGATAATGATGATAAGTAAGGGAAGACAAAAGTATTGTTTGCGGTGGATTTCTACCCAGCTGTACATTACTATAAAGGAATTATGAAAGAAGGCTGCCCTATTAGCTGACAATCTCAAACAAGTTCAGAAAGCAATTTTTAAGTGTCAAAATTAATTTTTGTGACAACGTGTTTTGTTCTTTTCTGTTATTTGGAAGTCCCCTGTGAACCCACCCTCTCATCAGGAGAGCAGAGTGTTAGAAGGAAAATTGATTTTGTGGAAGATTTCAGCATTTTGAAATGTGGCTTTGTTCCTATTAGGAACAACTGCCAGAAGACAAACCAACAAGGAGATTCCTTGCAAGGCAACTCTTACCCCAAGGTTGTCCTCCTAGAAGTCTCCCTAACAGCATGAGCAGGAAAGCTCTGAGGTCCCTGAAGCAATCTGCATGAAGAGCTGCCCTGTATCACAGATTCTGAGCAACCAACATTTCCCATCACACGGCTGCCAAGAAGCTGGGCAGATGACCTTGCAGATGAGAGGAAGGACAGCAAGGGTCCCCTGGAATCATTCCAGCCACCTCTCATCATTGGGGTTTCACTGACTCAAAGGCAATTCAAAGTATACCCTACCCAGGCTTAGCTGAAAAAACACTTCAGCTGGCATCATGACAGGCACAGCTTAAAACCACTTAGGAGTTTTTTTTGCAGATTTATTTGTATGGTGAATCAATGTCAAGATGCCTTCAGATATTTATGTGTGTAGTGATTCTGTTACCCATATTACACAATGTCAAGACATTGACTACTGTGAGCAGTATGTGGCTGAATGCAACACTGACCTTGGTGCTTGTTCTACAGATTCGAAGTCAACAATCACCATTTAGAAGCAGAAATCGGATAAACCCTGTGGCTAAATGATAATAACATTCCAACTTTTTCATTACAGCATTCGTTCAGTATTGATAGTAAAACATTCTTTGTGTCTTTGTAGTGGCTTTCAAATGCTATAACAATATAAAAAGCTAACTACCAATAATAGTGTATTTTGTATGGATATGAAGATTATCACCTTCCCACCTCATTCTCTCATGTCCTTATTTTTCCAGGAAGTTTAGTGAAACCTTGCTCTGGAATAAAAGCTGTCTAAACTTTCTCTCAGGCAGCCTGTATGGTCAATCCCTGCATGTAAAAACATGACAAACTTCCGGGTGTCATTCAAAATACCTTTCATATTCTTTCATTCTCCATAATATCCATCACCTTACACATGGTCCTTCTAAACAAATTCCCTGTGCTTCTATCATTTATGATCAGTATGAAGGTAATGCTAGCTCATCTCCAGCAATCCCTGACAATTAAGTCTTCTATATTGTGTGATGAATGGCCTCGTTTTTCTTCCTTATGTCCTAAGGAAAAATATTTAGAGCACAAGATGCTGCTTGCAGAAATGGCTTGGAGTAGTCTGCAGTCCTCCAAAAGATCAAAGAACAGCATTTAATAGAGCACATATTAAAATCAAATGCAAAATACTGCCTTATCCATGTTGAAGAAGACAAAATCAAGCACAAAAGGTACATGATGGAGAATTTCTTTCAGTCACATTCATTCATTGTCTAAATAGTGTGTGACAGTTGTGGGAACTCAACTACTTTATAGTTATGACTAACAGCTGAATAATAAAAACATGAGCCTGAGCCAGAGCGAAATGTAGGCAGATTGACCCTTGGTATTCTTGCAGCTTTTAGAGCATGTATATACAATTTTCCCTCTTTTCCTACTGCTTCTGAGGCTAAGAAACAAAGCAAGCATCAAATTCCAACACAGGTCAGAGACATCAACTGTTATGTAGGTATATTTTTGTTATGTAAATTTGTGTAAATCAAGACTCAAGAACTTCTGTGGCTCCTAGTTCCCTAGTATTTCTGAAATGGTTCAATGTGGACAAAGCACTAAAATGAACAAAGAGTGATTTCCCATGGCTGTATGAGTTACTAGTAGCTAATACGGGTTTTAGAAATGGTAGAAGGCCTTGTTATTACTCCAGTCTTCCCAGAGTGTCTATGTCATTTATGAAATGCTTTTTCTTTCATCTCTAAGTACAAGGAATATGATTTCCTCTAGACAGTAAAAAAGTTGCAGGTTGGACCTAAACAACAAATGCAGACTTCTGAGTACCCTCCTTCAAACAAGAGCTTTAGCAGTTTCCCTGTTCGTGAACACTTCAAGAAATCTGGATAGTAGTAGATCAACACTATAACATTTATAATACGTTATTAAAATAGCAGTTTTAGCTTTAGTCTTTCTAAATAAAGATATTTTTTAACTGTGAAAATATGAATTGGATAAGTAACATGTACTCAGTTTCTACCTTGCCCAAAAGTCATAGTGCATATGGAACATTTAAAGCTTCAATCAAGTCAGCTTAATATCCTCTAAAAACCATTTTTTCTTCTTGTGCAACCCATCCTTAGAAGAACAAGTACCTAAGTACTATGGAAGACTCTTCAAACGAAACTGCAAAAGGAACTTTACAATAAATAAATAAAAAAATGCTGGCTTTGCCTTATTTCCCAACCAGTTTTACAGACTCAGTAAGTTCGGAAACTTTGGAAACAGTTCAGGTACTCTTCCCAAATGTTAAGGTACTTCTCCAAATTTTTTCCTTTGTTCATGCTAAATGTGAAACAGACATTTCCTACATCTCCATTTATAAATCTGTAACCACTCTATGTTATTTGTTAATACTGTAACCACTTCTTTGTTATACCTGGAGTAGTACAGTAGTCTCTGTCTAAGTACACGTAAGTACAATTTAGGTCACTTAGATTATTTCAGAAACATTCAGGCTTTTTTTATACTCAAGGAACAGCAGTGGTGAAATCATTTTAGGATCCATAAGAAGGAATATGGAAAATATTAATGTGTATTTATATAAATCAGCAATACAGCTTCAACTTTATACTGTATTCAGTGTTGGCTTTAAATAAGAAAAATTAGTAGGAAAATTTAAATGGTCAGAGTGGTTAGTAACAATGTGAAGGATAACACATAGAGATAATATCTGTTTTGTAGAAGAGAGACCATCTAAAAAGTATACAAAATAATGAATGGTATACATGGAACAGGAAACTTACATTAATTCTGTTTGATCATAGTACAAAGAAGAAGGAGATATTAAATGAAACTTAAAAATGACAATACCAGGCTGGTAAAAATGTCTCCTTTTCAACACAAGGTACTCTTAGTTTGAGAACCTGATCATCACAAGGTGTTACTGAAAAGTTAAGAATGGAAGTTCTACATATTGAAAATGAAGAAAAGGATAATTGAAGTGAACTAGGTTCCTTAAGCATGACATAAAAAACTTTTTGGCAAATGGGCCTTAACAGGAAATACTTCTCTCAGGAAGGATTTTCCCATATTTGCTCATTGTAGGCAGTATTCCGGCTGCCGCTTTAAAGCCAACTACTAAAACCAGTAAGTGAAAAGATATTATTTTACTTTTTCTCCAATGTAATTCCTGTGAACCCTATTTCCTTAGTGTAATGAATCTTTCCAACATTGGTGGATTTTACTCACAATCTGACCAAATTGATGCAATTAAGTTGCTTATTAAAATATGAGAAAAATTGACTCAGCTTTCATGAAATAAGAATAGGAAAAATATGCTTTCTTTTTGGAAACAACTGATTTACCAGTTCTAAAGCAAGGGAAGAAAACTAGAACTAGATGGAAACTGGTTGATTTCATTGACTCGTAGGGGCCTCAAAACAGTACTTGATTCAGTGCTCTGCCCTTCAAACAAGACTTTCTTGAAGATCACATACCATAGCCCACCCCAGAAAAGGCTGTTGTTTGTATCTATGCAAA
>NW_010165796.1:0-25895 GCF_000695765.1 Mesitornis unicolor | reverse complement strand
AGCAGGAATCCATCCTTATTTTCTAAAATTCTGAGTGTGAATTCTAGTGACCTAGTTAGTATTTACAGATAGCTGTTTTCAGGTAAGAGAGAGACAATGGAAGACAGAGAGAAAAGATTTTGTTCACTACTGGCTTTGTAGACTGTAACTTCTTGAATGTGACATTTTTCTGTTGTAATCATTGATGTAAATTAGTTTATACATACTTAAAAGTACATCCATGTAACCATTCCCATCTTCCATATGTATGTATACAGGATGAGCTCATAGGACAGCAGAAGTCATGGAAGGCAGTCTGACTAGCCTGAAGTATATCTGGTAAAATGATGAAAGGAAGCAAGATGCAGTGTTTCTCCTGACAAATTGGACAGTACTTGCGGAAATGATTTACTTTTGGTTTTGTCCTATTGATATTAATGTGATAACCACAGACTTTTCCACAGAGGTGCTCCCTAGCCAGTCCATTCCCAGGCTGTGTTGTTGCCCTGAGATTTTCCTTTCCAGGTGCAGGACTTGGCAGTTGTCTCTGTTGAATTTTATGCAGTTCCTGTTCACCCTTTCCTGCAGTCTGCCTATTAAAATCTGAATGGCAGCCCTGCCCTTGAGCAACTGGTTCTCCTAACTTAGCTTTACTTTCAAAACTAACAAGGATGTGCTCCACTACCTCCTTCAGGTCATTGGTAAAGAAGTTAAACAGAACAGGTCCTACTTTACATCTCTGCAGTACTCCACTTGTTACCAGGCTCCAGGTAGACTAGAAGTAGATGACCAATTAAGCACTACTTTCTAAGCCCAGCCATCCTCCTAGTTTTTTACCTGTCTGATTGCCTATACATCCAGACCATAGTGTCCAAACTCAGACATAAAAGTATAGTGGGACACCATGTCAGAAGCCTTGCTAAAGGCAAGGTAAATAATATCCATGCCTTTCCCTCATGCTCAAATCCAGTCATTCAATGAAAGAAGGCAGTTAGGTTGTTCAGGCATGATTTACTCTCAATAAATCTATGCTGGTTGTTCCCAGTCACTTTATTCTCTTTTCTCAGTCTAAGAGGACTCCATGATTTCTGAGGGACTGAAGTTAGGCTGACTGACCTGTTGTTCTCTGTTTCCTTATGGTCTTTTTCAAAGATGGGAACCTTCAGAGATGCCTCTCATGTGATCTGACCCACAAGTTCCGTGAATGAGGTATATTCTTCTTTTCTGGAGTCCAAGGTCTATATTCTGTTACTCTCTTTCCTTGCTTACCTTAGGATCTCAGGCCACACAATTTTATGGTTGCTACATTGTCATGTTCCGAAGATGTTCTTCCTTGGCTGTGAAGAGCAGATCTAGCTGAGATTTAAAAGAGCCAGTCATGACCAGTGACTAAAATTAATATTCATGACTTTATATGTAACAGTCTTACTATGCATAGCAATAAACCAGTATTCCCAAAATTCCCAAGACAGGCCCAGTCTTTTCACTGGGAGAAGTGTAGGGGCTGGCATGAAAATACCTTAATGTTAACATAATTGGAAATCCACACCCTCCTTTACTTGTCCTCCATATTAAAAATATACAGAAAAATACCAAATGAAAAAAATTAAATGGGGATTTGCTTAATTCTTAAGACGATTTTGATTCCCATAAACTTTTTTTCTCTTGCATGTATAGTCTTAGGAAAAAAGTCTGGGAAATCTTAGGAAAATTTTTTGCAACCATTGACATTTTAGTTGAAGTTAGAGTAAATCAGTATTATTTTGTGACCATTTTTTCTTCTGACTAATTTCCTCACTTCTCAGCAGGTGAAACCTACTGCCAGTTAGAGACTTATAGTGTTCAGCATCCATTCTGATGCAAACTGAAAAAAGCAAGTCTCTTGCTGACTGGGGACAATGAAGTCATTAATCAAAATCACTCTCCCTCTCCACTGATGATGGAAAAAGAAAAAGTCTGTCTACTATCAGGTTGCAAAACTAAACTAGAACCATTGGGCTATGACTTCAGAAAAGGAGGTAATATGGAACAAGATCTAGGGGAAGTGATAGGAGGGGAAGCACATCTCTGAACCTCAGGATCTTGGGGCTGACCTTTGGATTTCATGGTAATTTAAAGCACCTTCAAAGCTACCTTGAAGTGTTACTGACTCTTAAGACCCATAAGAAATCCTTCCAACAATGGTAAGGAATACCTGGGGCACAGAAACTCACAGAAACTTCCTCTCCAGTAGTCATGCCATCCAAACATCTTTGAAGTGGAACTTGCAGTGAGGGAAAGGGAAAAAGCCATTACTACAGGATTTCTGTACGTCAGAGAAATCCTCAAAGAGAAGTCTAAGCTGACTTTAAGGCTGCTTTGTGCTGCTACTATTGTGAGAACAGGATGAAATCCCCCATGGATCTGTCTTATAAATATTCTGAGGAGATAATCTCAAGTTGTTCAGAATGTTTTAATGCAGAAATGTCCTAAAAGGTATGTGAAATTCTACACAGATGATTGGTCCAGTCCTATCAGCCTAGGACTGGTCAATGGGACCTCACAGCTGAGTATCTTGGAAAATGCCAGTGAGACCGATAGCTAGTGATCAATACCTGGTAACTAAGACTCTCTGCAGAATATCCTTATCCATAGCAGGAATCATCTGCATGCAAGTAGCATAGGGAAGGAAGAAAACTGATAACGAGGTTTAGATGCATTACCCCTTCTTCCACCTCTCTGACTTAAACCAATCTCCTTAAATGTTTTCATGCAAGTCTAGGTGAGGTTTTTTTCATGTTTTCTATTTGCTGGCCTGTTGTAAATAGAAGACCTAGAATAATACAAAGCTTGCTGGACAGCCTTACCAAATTTTGTGGAACTTAAGGTTTCTTTGATTAAACAAACAAACAAACAGCTCCTTTCTAATCTCCAGAATGCAAAGTCATCCAAAAAACCTGTGGATTGGCAGACTGCTGAGAAGTTATTTTACCACAGTTCTAGTCCTGAAGTATGATGATAGTTTTAATGCCAATGCTGTGAATGATTTCAAGGCTAATTCCTTTAATAGGGGCTTGGGTAGTGGGTGAAATGACCAAAATATATTAACTCCATCACAGTATTGCTGGAAAAAGGACCTATCTATAATTTTCAGCCTATATTCTGATTCATGTATTAATGGTTAATTCATAAATTGATACATGTCTTATCAAACAACAAAATAACATGCTTAGTTTGACAAGGCCAAGGGAAAAAATGACAAATATGTACATGAAGCCAGGAATATTCTGCAAAAGGACAGTAAATTCTCAGTGGATTACTCCATAGCGGAGCTATACCAAAACAAAAACAATGCTTCAAAACCAGTTTTGGGGACAAGTTCTGAAATGCACTGATCTCACTGAAGCTACTGGGATATGCAAGGGCTCAGCACCTCTTAAGATCTGGCTTTGACTTTCAAATAAAGTCTTTCATTTTACTTGCAAGTGCTAATGCCAAAAAACAAGCAAAAAGGAAAATGTTTCAGTCCCTCAGGCTTTTCTAAAAGAGATTACCTCAGGCTTGAAACTTTTATCCTTGGGATAGGATAACAGGTATCCAAAACACACAGTAAATTGAAAAGGCAAATTATGAACACAATAGTTTTGGTGATTATTAATGACACCTTTGAAAATAGGCATGTTGTGCAATCAGTAGTGTGGCTAATTGGTCATGTCTCCTCTATGTCTTTTAGGTCAGGATTTTCATCTATGGTTTAAGGATCACAGCAAGGGATTTAAGTGGCTGAAAAGGCATGTTGCTTCAAACTGTACATCTTTTAATCTGCAGTTCATAATTTTTTGCCTTGTTGATTATTTCATCCTTTGAAGTATATGAATTATATTGTTCTCATGTTTTCACATGGCTACTTTGCATTTGGTTTTGGGTTTGGTTTTTTTTTGTTTCCTTACATATGCTATCTTATTCTTTGAATAAAACAACATTTAAAAAGATGTGAGAAACTGATGAGAAATAACACGGCTATTCATTTTATCTATATTACATATGCTTCCCCAAGTTAATCAGGGTAGTAAAAACAAAGTCCAGTGGTGATGAACTGCAGAAGGACAGTTCTGAGTGATAACACTGTAGATGAAATTCAGAGTAGAAGTAGAAGTGATGCAGTTGGGATTTACCAAATAGAACTTTATATGTGCAGTGCCAGGTGCTGAACTGGCTTTTACTACCCAGCAATGAGCTTCTGGAGTTATAATAGTGAAAATGTCAGCTCAGTGTCCAGTTGTGATCCAAAAAGGAAATGGAATGTTTGGATCTATGAGGAGAGCAATGCAGAAACAACCCAGGGAACATCATTACGCAGCTATGCAATTCTATGGTGCACCTGCATCTTGAATGGCAGGTGTATTTCTGGTCCCTCCACCTCAACAAAGACAAAGTAAAGCTGTAAAAGGTTCAGAGAAAGGTGATAAGAATGACCAAATTTATGCAACATCTTCTAGATGAGGAAAGATTAATTAGCCTGGCATTCTTCAGCCTGGAAAGGATTTACCAGGCTGGAGGATACTGCAACATTTGATAAAATGAGTGACAAGACTGAGTAACTAGGGGATGATCTTTCATTGTGTTTTCAAATACAAGAAATAGGATGCATTAAATGAAATAAGCTGATGGAAGGCTCACAATGCCAGAATGAGATTTTTTTGGGGGGCTGTATACAGTCTGTAAAATTTCTTGCAAGATTCCTGGAATCCAGAAGTTTTATATGGGTTCAAAAAGTAGCAGCAACATGCATAGAAGTTGAATCCATAACAGATTATCAAACAGAATGATCCTACCTCTAAGCTACAAGCTGTTGAAGTTTGCAAGGGTATTCTCAGGAAGCTTCAGTCTGTGTGCTGTTCTAACATGCATTCCTGGCTGCCATGACGTTTGTGAAGGATATCAAGGGCATTAGGACAGATGGCTTTTGGCTGGACACAGTCTGAACATGCTAATATTTTAAAGAACTAATGTGTGGATGTAAATGATAATAGAAACATATTTTGACAGGTTTTGAGAACTGTGTTTAGAACATCCATTACCCTAAAACTTTCTAGTCATGCTGCTAATGATCCTTCAACAGCAAGGTTAAATGACCAATTTAGTCATGCCTTTGCTTCCGAGCCAATGTTTGATCCACTAAAAGACTTATCTCTCACTACCTAGTTACCAAGTTTATCTAATACCTTCTCATAGAGTGACTTTATTAAAAGCCTTCTGAAAGGCTAAACTCATTGCATCAAAAAAATCCTCTCTACACTACACTTCATTAACTAGCATAAATAAATTCATTGTTTTAGAGAGAGAAGTCAGGAGTAATTCACTACTTTAATTTGCAAAAACTGTTCTAAACAAAGATTAATGTCAGGGGTCCATCATAATACAATTTTATACAATCTTTCTCTCTTCTGAGTATTTCCTCTTCTAAGTTCAGCAAGGGCATCCTAGCCATCATTGCTTGCTTGCTTGCTCAGACACAAGTAGAGCAGGTCCTCCTTGTACCAGCTTATATGAAAGCTGTGTGATTACTCTGTGCTACACTATATGACTTCTGCTCCAAAACCGAGGGCAACATGGTTTGAAAAGACAATGCTAGTATGTTTATACTGAGCTTCAGAACTGAATGTTCATAAATTCACATGGCAGTAAATAGGCAACAATAAATCTGACCTTTCTCGGCCAAGGGACTATAAACTTTTGTAAAAAGACAACAGCAAGCTTCGTTGCAGCTGATTGCAACAGCATGGAGATTATCTTGGTTTCTTCTGTCTATAAGTGCAAGAAATACTGAGTTAGTTGATTGAGATCTGAATGTAAGGTCAGTCAATTGATTGGTGGGTGATCTAAGAGATGAGTAAATGGGAAGAACTGATGGTCAAAGCACAGACAGATGATATTTTTTTTTTAAATTTCCGTCTACAATTCTTGGACCACAATAGAAAGTGAAAACAAGCATATCACTTACTCTCTTTACTACTTTCCTTCTGACCTCTTTCTTACACAATTCATGTAAAATCATAGCAGCATAGTTAAAAACAAGTTTCTCAGACACAGAAAAACTACAAAAAGAGATGGAATCACTTGCATCACAATAAATAATCCCCAACACAACAATAATAACAACAAAAAGCCAACCCTCCCCCCAGTGTTCATTAAGAACAGGCTTGTTATGATGTAGGCTATTAATTTGGGGATTTCATGGGACAAAAGTCAAAGCTGTACCACTGCTGTTAATCTGCCCCAGCGAGGATTGCCAACACAATTCACAGTGCAAGGGGGACCAAAAGCATCCTGGGACACTCAGAAAAGAGTTTTTCAGCTGCAACAACAGACAGTCTCACAAAATCATAGCAAGGAGGAAACCCAGTCCTAAAATGAGAACCATATCGCTGCTGGGCATATGATCCCTCTTGGCCTTCTTGTGGATTGGGCCCAGGCCAGGGTAGATGGCATGGAGTTTTTGAAAGAGCCTGTCTTCCCAACTTTGCCTTGCAACATCACAGGGTTTCTCTAGGGTGAAGTAGCATGGCTGGGGATGGCAGCCAAGCTGCTCATAACTGAGATGGCCACCCTGCTGGGATGCATTTGATCCTCACAGTGTTCACACTGCTAAAGTCCCACTTCCATGACAAATGTAAACTGAGTTGCCCTGTCTAAACATGCCACCATCATTAGGAAGTGCGTGCTGAGTGGCATGTGACATTTAGCAGCTCTGTTTTCTGGTTTATCCAGCCATCTCTGGGTTTGTCGCTGTGACCAGATAGGGAATAGGCAGTAAGGTAGATCTAATCACATCTCAAAGGGAGTGGGAAGGAGCATGAGAACTTCCTAGCAACCAATTGCCAAAAGTAGGGTCATATTAACAGCAATCTTGCCTACTCCATGAGCCTGCTGGAGGTTTGCAAGCAGCTGAACTGAACTCTGTGGAGCAGATTTTGAGCCCCATCTGCTTTCTCTGCAAGAGTGAGCAAGGCAGTGCCAGCAGCCAGGGAAGCCCAAAGGGACTTGCTGTCTACCTTTGTATGAGTGTTTCGCACCCGCAGTTATGCCTGTGCCTGGGAAATGGAGGGATAATACACATGGCCCAGAGCAGAGCAATTCCAAAATACCTCTGCAGCCTATTTCATTAAAAAGAGAGTAACTTGCAAGGTTTATGCTGTATAAAACAACCGCCCTATATGATCTATCTTGAAGAAGGATGGTCTACAATACATCAGTACACAATGTTGAATCACAAGTGACTGAGAAAGGATAAGATTTTGGAGACTAGGAGAAGTCAGTGGGAAGCTGTTTAAGGCAGTGGGTATCTTCTGAGTACTTTAAAAAACCTTCAACAAACCCTGTTTCAGTGGTTGAATTGGCTGTTCCAAACAGTTTTGAGTTTTTATTCCTGCTATTTAAATGATGTGCATTACTAAGCTTAAATAACTCCAGAGTTTGTGTTTTTAAAACTAGTATTGTAAAATCTTCCAAAACCAGGAGCTGGTAAAATCCAACACACAGAAAAAAAAAAGAAATAAAAAAGAAAATCTAGAATGAAAAAAAGAGATAAAGCTGTTAAAATTGTGGCTGACTCATGACCTCCACTTTTTTACCCCTGAACTGTCTAGGTAATACTGTGACTGTGACTGTCATGCTGTTTAAATAAATACATTTAAATATAAAATACCCATACATGGGACAAATGACAATTATCAAGACCTAGGAATAGGATCTAATCAATCGACATTTTCTAGTGTTGTTTGGTAGACTCCTAATGTTAATTCTAAGTGTTGATTTATGATACTAGATAAGGATAGGATTGCAGCCACTGGATATGAAGAAAACTTATTCATTTATTTACTGACAGGTAAAGCTTAGCAGCTAAGGACAAAAGAAAACACAAGCATTTTTTAATTATTTTCCCTGATTTGTAATCCTTTTTTGCTTTTTATCTTTCTGTATTTTTCCCATTTTATCTGTCAATATCCTTTCTCAGTTATTTGTTTACTGAAATGGACATGAGACAGAGAGTGGAAAATGAGAGAGATTTTAAAATATAATCCTCATGATATATACGTTAAAAATTGAGTAAAGTCATGATGTATAGTCCTTTTTGATAGACACAATTAAGGATGATGAAGAAGAAAGCTAATTGCCTTGGGAGAGCAAGAGTATGATCATGTACATGAGATACTTCAGGCCCTCCTTGAGTACATCATCAGTAGCATTTACTGGACAGAAAAGCCTTCTTCTCTGCTTTGTCTTTTGCCCACGTGGAGAGTTCTACTAGAAGAACAGATATTAAGTACCACCCCGTTAATGAACAGAAGTTATCAACACTTTCTCCTTTTGTGGTTTCTTTCACAAAGGAAGAACTGACGAGGCTGACATTGGTTAAGTTACTCCTTCCTGATTTTCAGAGTTTTAATGTCAACAATAAATGTCTTTTCATTCCATAAATATGCATTTTATTTATTATGCTATATAGATATTAATTTCAACACAAACAGAAAGAATGTGTTAGTTAGTATAATACAATTAATAGAGGAATTATAATGACCAAGGGCAAACAAGATTTTAGACAGTGAATTAAAATGTGTGATAATTCTTGAAAAGACAAAGCATCAAAATCTTTTTTAAAGCATTGTCTTTGTTCAAATATACAGAATGCTGAGCTAGCAAGAAATTTATATGAGTTATGAGAAAAATCCCAAATTTCTGCAAATATGCACCAGCATTTCAGGACCTCCATGTCCTGAAATCATGATTTAAAAAATTATGCTTTCTAAATGACATGGAAAATGTTTGATTTGGAAATTGCACATTATTTCATTTCATAGGAACATAAAAGTAGCCATAGTCAGTTGGACCAAAGTTTCATTTATCAAACACCATTTTTCTTGAAGTGACTTGACATGTATTACTTGAGAAAAGTTTAAGTGCAGAGAGATCCTTCCAAGAGCTGGACAATGCCAGTATAGGGATTTCTTGTACGTATCTAAAATGTGTAAAAATGCTGATGGTTTTATTATCCATTAATTTCTCTAATATCATTTTAGAATCATAGAATGGTTTGAATTGGAAGGGACATTAAAGATCATCTAGTTCCAACCCCTCTGCAGGGACACCTCCCACCAGACCAGGTTGCCCAAAGCCCCATCCAACCTGGCCTTGAACACTTACAGGGAGGGGGCATCCACAGCTTCTCTGGGCAACGTGTTCAGTGTCTCACTACTCTCAGAATAAACAATTTCTTCCTAATATCTAATCTAAATCTACCTTCTTTCAGTTTGAAACTGTTCCCCTTCATCCTATCACTACATGCCCTTGTAAATAGTCCCTCTCCAGCTTTCCTGTAGGCCACCTTTGGGTACCAGAAAGCTGCTATAAGGTCTCCCTGGAGCCTTTTCACCAGGCCGAACAACCTCAACTCTCTCAGCCTGTCCCCATAGGATAGGTATGTCAACCCTCCTCTCATCTTTGTGGCCCCCCTCTGGACTAACTCCAACGACTCAATGTCCTTCTTATGTTGGGAGCCCAAGAGCTGAATGCAGTACTTCAGGTGAAGTCTCACAAGAGCAGAGCAGAGAGGGAGAATCACCTCTCTTGACCTGCTAGTCACGCTTCTTTTGATGCATCCCAGGATATGTTTGCTTTCTGTGCTGCATGTGTACATTGCCAGATCATGTTGACCTTTTCAACAACCAGCTCCCTCAAGTCCTTCTCTGCAGAATTGCTCTCAATCCATTCTCCACCCAGTCTGTGTTTGTGCTTGGGATTTCCCTGACCCATGTGCAGGACCTTGCACCTGGCCTTGCTACGGGTGCACTCAATCCCATTGTTCATGTCACCAACAAAGATATTAAACAGCACTGGTTCCCGTACTAACCCCTGAGGAATGCCACTTGTCACTGGTCTCCACTTGGACATTGAGCCATTGTCCAATGGCTCTCTGTGAGTGTGACTACCCAGCCCATTCCATATCCATCGAGTGGTCCATCCATTAGGTCCATATATCTCCAATTTCAGTCCTTTTTTTTTATCCTTAGAGCATCTTCTGGAAATGAATTCCACTATTTCATTCATTTAGGGAGCAAAAAACTGTTTTCCTCATGTGTTTTAAATCTAACATTCAATATTTTCAGTGGGTTACCACTTGTTCTCCAGTCATAAAAAATAATATTCCTATTCATTTTTCCATGTGGACTTCTGGATGGTGGTCACATTCTCCCACTGCTAAAGAGTTTCAGGCTATACAGCCCCTCCTTTTACAGAAGCTATTCCATCTTATTAATCATTCTTCTTAATTTGCTCTTCCCTTCTACTTTTTTCCTAAGTTTCCTATAATGTCTTCGTATGCTAAGCTGGGTGCAATATTCAGGATCAGATTTATTTGCTTTTCTGACTGCTTCTCATCATTAAACTAATGTTTGCAGAGAACCATACTCAATTTCAATATGTCTTTCCTGAGTGGTAGCAGTTAGTTTATTCCATATTATTATTCCATTATTCCATATCATGTGCACACTAGTAAGCATTCATTTACTGATTTTCATTTACCATCGACATGTAAAGATCTTCTGAAATACTCTATCATTAGTATCAGTTTTGAGCATCTTGAGTTATTCTGTCTCACTTGTGCACTTTGTCACCTGACTATTTGCTCTCTGTTTGAGGTCATTTATTAGCACATTGGGCAACACTTGTGCCGAGGGCCCTGGAGAATTCTGCTATTAATAGATTTTCTTTGTGAGAACTGACCACTTATTCCTACCTACTTCTTCTTCTCTTATTAAACTCTTATTATTATTAAACTATGGGAGCACCATCCCTCTTATCCATGTCAGCTTAATTTCTTTAGAAATCTCTTCTAAGGGACTTTGTTGAATACTTTTTCAAAATCTAAGTGCAGAGCCATTGGCCCACCATTGCCCATAACCTTTATGACTCCTCAAAAAACTTTCATTAATCTGCAAGACAGGAGTTCCTTTCACAAAATCCAAGTTGATTCTTCCCTGGAATATATATTTATCTAGGTATGTATTAATTCTCTCCTTTGTTATAGTTTCTTTTATTTACCTGATACAGAAGTCAGACTCACCGGTCTGAGGCTTCCTGAACCATTTGTGAAGCTTTTTTCAAAGACTGAGGACTCATTAACTGACTTCTACTTCCCTAGCATTGAGACTAGTAAAGCAATGCTTCACATACACCTCACTTAATAGTTCATAGGTTTCATGTCAGTGTTTCTATAGGACTCTTGGGAGAATGTTGTCAAAGCCTTCAACATTGCTATCAAATTGTATCATAGTGACCCACTCCTGAGATCAAAATGTTTGATAATTTTAAGTGACTCAAAATGGAGCAGTGTGGGTGCAACCAGCCCTGAACTTTTGATGTGCTACATGGTAGCCTTGGTAATATGATGTGTGATGAAGTCTGGTTTCCACTTTTTAGTCTAAAAGCATGTCTCTTAGAAGTAATAGGTCCCACTTCACAGAGAACAGTAGCTGTATTTTTTACTTAATTAGTAAGCAACAAGATTTCTCATGATATAGCGGTTATCCTGTATCACATAAATACATCTGGAGGCATTTGGTTAGTATATCTTTCATTTTTATTGGTGAGAAAGTAAGAAGACTGTGGTAGAGTAAGCTTTCCTACATTTTCCGAAGTGTCATTGTTGTGCTAGTAAGGTTGTTTTTCAAGAGTACATCTTTTTCAGTTTTTGTTAAACTGCTTTTTTTGCTGGATTTCCCAATTCAAAGACTGTAACCCTTTATCTCAGAATTTAAGGATACTAGACATAAATGCTGAATGCACAGAAAATATGTAGTTTAAGAATTCTATATCTGCATCAATAGCCCGCTTTAGAAGACAGAAAATAACTCCCTGGTGGTGGTCACAGCAGAAGAAGTGCAGTAGCAAAAAAGGATGATTGAGAAAATTCAGAGGGCAAGAGCAAGAAATGACCACCATTATCAAAGGAAGCAAAAGGAAAGATGAAAGGTTTTCAGCTAACAATGTCTTTAATATACATTTGTTTACTGTTGAAAACCAGATACATGTATATTTGCAGAGAACAATGCATTACAATATGAAAAATTAATATAAAACTACATTTAAATAACTAATGTGTTGGCACCAGAACTGATGCGGACCCAGGAGGAATGTGGTTCCCTTGTTAAAGTAAGTTCATTAGCATAAGAAGCACAGATATGAAAGGCAGGAAGGGAGGAGGGTTCCCATGTTAATAAATATTTACTTCATGATTCTTGAATGACAGAAATCAACAAAAGCTAGGAAAGAGAAAGTTCCAGCAAACACTCCAACCTTAACTGGGAAATGAAATCAGAAGCTTGAACCCAAGTTTCGAGTTCCTTGTTTTTTTCTTAACATGAGTCACAAGATATAAATTCCCTCTGTTTTTTCCTGCAAAGTTTGATTACACAAGTAAATAAGGATGGCTCCAACCATCTAGTCCTACTTTGCTTACACTGAGGTTAGAATTTCTACTTGTTTCTTCTGTAATTTTTTCCCACAAAAAAGAAAAGAAGTGGAAAATTTGTTTTCAGTAGTGCTACTTTATATTTTTATAGCACCTTTTATTCTAAAAGATCCCAGATGTTTTATAAGAGCAGATGTACCTTCTAATTTGCTCCTAAAATACAGCTAGTTGTCAAATGCCTAACACTACAGAACTCTGGGTGATACAAAAAAAATATTTAAAATTAAACAGGTGAAAGACAGGCACCAAATTATGAGAGTTTGTAAAAATAAATGTTTCTTAATTTAGAAACACTTGCAAGTGGACAAACCCTTGATTTATGGCCCTCATCCTTTGCACATTGTCACAAATACCTATAAAAGGAAATAGAGAGAACAGCCTCAACTGTGAAATAATAAAATAAAAAATATCAGCCCTTTTGTTGGAAGCATTCTCCATAGGACTGATCCAGCTATCTCCTGCTTCACTTATGAGCTCTAATGACAACGTACTCAAAGGTGACTGAATGCTAGCTCTATACTGGAAGGAGGGGAAACCTCAAAAGTTAGTTTATTTAAGATATTAGTCCTACAAATGAATATATATTCAAGGAATTTGTTAAACTACATGTTCTACTATGAAGATGGAAGGGATTTGGTTTTGCTGTGTTGTGTAGCCATTGTTACTGAGCATACAACTTGTATCACAGTTTCACCCCATGCCAGCTCTTTTGGACTGAGAGGTTAAATTGCTTTCTGATTGAGGGCAGGTCATAGCTCAGACAAAACAGGGGTCTTTTCCTGCCCCATCAGCAGCCCCCAAGCCACTCTGTTCACAATTGCTCTTTTACTTAGGGAAGCATCAGTTAGCTCCCAGCCAGACTCATCAGAGAAAGTGGATGCACACATGTGCCAGCATAGCCTTACACCTTTTCAGACAAAGTTTCTCTGAGCAGGGCCACAGCTGATCTGTGCAGGCAGGCTGGAAGGAATGAGCCAAACCCATGCTTTTCAGCCTTTCCAGCATTTGTTCTGTGTAAGCAGAAGGATGCCTCTTAGCTGTTGAGCTAGCTGCTGTGAGGGAATTTAATAAAATAACTTTAATAGGAACTGGCAAAACTCATTTTTGAGCTGAAAAGTGGAGAATCTGAAACATGGAAACACATGCAATCTGATTAGTGGCTCTGTAAGCTTCTCCATGCATGTTCAATGGGGAAATAGAAACTGGGTCTGCTTCTAAAATAAACATAAAACCCCTTCAAAGTACAGCTCTAAGATAGATTTTCTCTTTTAATGCCTATTCCTTCATAACTCTACTGAAGCCCAGCATCTGCTGTCTGTTTTTGCAGCCTACACTGACATAGTAATATCTAAGACCAGCTTTTGCTATCCAAATTTCCCTACCATCTGGGAGGCAGTCACCTTTGGAGAAAGCGATAGTCTCTGTCTTTTGAAGCACTGCTGCTGCTGCTGGGATTGATAACCCCTTCTGATGAAGGGGATCCTTGAGGCGCATTGGCAAAGCTGCCTCATGCACCTACACAAGTAGAGGGGAAAGTCTGGCTTGGTGGCCTCCTAGATGGGATTTACACTAGAAAAATACAGCTCAGAATAAACACATGGAGAAATTTTTGGATGCTGTTACTTGCAGCTGCAGCCAGTGTTAAGGTGATGTGAATGAAAGCGGGCTCCAACCCATGTACACGTTCCTTGAAATAGGAGGCTCTAGTTGCCACCACCATGAGAAGTATATACTGCCCAGGAGTGGTGGGTACCCAGCCACACAAGCCTTGCCACGGGTGTGTAAATTATTAAACATGAAAAGCAAAGCCAAAGAAACTGCACAAATCCAACTCTCGTGGAAAAAGGGTATTACATACACCAAGGGCAAGTCCTACACAGGAATATATCTATACTCCAGAAAAAAAGCCACCGCATCTTTAAATAACTGTGTAAGTTAGATAAAGAGTTGGAGCTATGCCAAGGTAAAAGTTGTAAAACTGGATTGATTTTTGCTACAGATTGCTAAGGGCTCCCTAGAGCGAGGATGCGATGTTCAAATACAATAATTGATAGCCTGAAAAAATATTTCTGATAAGTGTGCAATTGTAACACAGAGCCCCGTCTGAGATGAAGCAAGCTTTTGTGTCCCAGCTAACCTGAGTACTGGGGTGACCCAGATCTGCCTTTCCTTTCCCTGATTGCAGTCGCATCCTTCAGCTGGAGAGAAAATGGGCCTAGGCTTTGAACAGGGCATCTCGTTAAATGCCGTTGTGGAAAAGTAATTACCCGACAGCCAGACCAGTGCATATGAAGGGGGAGAGCTCTGGGCGAGGAGGGAATTCACATTCATTAATAGCACCCCAGCAATCCCAAAGGGCAGAGGAGTTAGTGCTAATCTAACCTCTTTTCAGCCTTCACCTTGGTGCAGTGACCACCTCAAGCTCTGTGTATACGTGTATAAATTGCTTAAGATTCAATCGAACACATTAAGTTTTAAAAAGAATATAAGTGAAAATTTTCAATAGCTTCTGAAAGGGGATAATTTATTAGCTCTGAGTAAATTAAAATCTCAAGCAGGGGTAAAGACTTTAGAGATTACTTTAATACATTTTATATGCTTTCAACAAAAATGTTACTTTAAATGGTCCAAAAATCAGCTAATTTTGTCCTATTTAGTAAATTACCTCCTAAGGCTGTAATGTTACAGATTACAATTGCTAAAAAAAGTTATGCCTTATCAAAGAGGAATAAACCGCATTTTTATAGGTTTAAATATAGCACTTTTTTTTTGTTTTCATAATTCAGGCTGGTAAAAGTGCTGCGTTAAAATAATGCCAGTAAGGGAGTGCATCTTTTACATTCTTGTTAGGTCAGATGGTAATGTAACAGAATTTCATGGCTACATCTCCCATATACCATACCAGCAATTTAGAGTTTATTTTGTCTTTGTGATCAGACATATGATCAAATTACTCTGGTTAACTGTTACCATACATCAGCTGAGTCTCAATAACTGCCTGTGCAAATGGTCTTAGCCCATGGCATAGAGTAATTTGGCTTAAGCTAGCCCCTTTTCACTGCAGGCTAACGTATGTCACATTATCTTGTATTTGTGGTGGACAGTTACCACAGCCTATTTTTGTGCGGTACCGTGCTGAGCTGAGGCTATTTGATTATGGTCTGAGCCTCGAATTTGTCTGTGAAACCACTGGCTTCCAGTTCTAAGGTCTCTTTAGGGAAGATGGTAGGAAAAGCATTGGCTCTGAACAGAAGTCCTGTACATTCATCCTTTAGACAGTCAACAGGCTGCCTTTCAAGTTGTTTCCTTTATGGCAAGAAACCATACTGCCTGTTCAGCAAAGAAGCTGGCTTGGCTTCAGGCAGCTTTAAAGCTATCAGCAGCTGGGAAGCCAATGACTATATTCCAGAACTAGAAATCAGTTTATATAGGCAAAAGGCTTGGGTCTGGTTTAGAATTACAGTTCTTGCAAACCAGAAAAGTCAGCTGTTATGTACTTCACTGCCTTAAAGGTTGCTTCGGCTTCTGGAGAATATGGCTGTGGTAGTAAATATAACAGTGCCAGAGGTGGTACTAGAACATGACTGTGTATTTTGGAAAGTTTGAGTGGTCCTTGACATGGTTTTGCTCTGGGCCTTCTGGTAGTCTTCAAACTGTTCCTGGACAGGGCTTGGGCATGAGCAAAGATTTGGGGGATTTGAATCTGGCCAGCCCATCTTAGAAGACAAGAAAGTGTGAATGACTGTCTCTCTGTGCCAATTTGTCTCAGTGCAGAGAATGGCCCCCAAACAATTTATTATATTAATATCAGTGCAGACTAACTTACAAAATGGAAACAAAGAGTTAGTAAAGTGATGAGTAGCTGGTGAGGAGTGAGTCATTTCAGACTGGTGAAGGTAAGATGGAAAAGTTGCTAGCAAGTGATGATGCGGTAAGAAAGAAAGCGCAATGAGAAGAATAGCAGGAAAGGGGATTGAATGGATAGATATAATCAGACTGCAAAAAGAAGAAAGATCCTGGAGCAGAAATAAGAAAAACAAATCTTATTGCAGCTGAGACTGAAAGACTTTAAGAGTCTAAGCTCCAAAATGAGTTACTTCTTGTTAATGCCCAAGAAAAATAAAATTGGAAAGATGAGTTTGTATACAGGAATTTTTTAATTACAAGAAATGGCTTAAGGTGTTCTGTGGTCTTTGGATGGATATTCAGATCCATATATATATATGTATATGTATTTGTCTGGAAATATATCTGCAACAGTGTTTAAGAACAGACACCTAGGGCTCATGAATTTTCAGGCTCAGATCAATTAAGATTCTCAAGAATTTAAAGGAAGTTGAGAATTTTTTTCATGGTAGAAATGTGGAAAGGGCAAGAACAGAAGTAGCCAATTGGAAATTGTTTTATGCTGCTCAGGAAAGGGGTTATTAACCTTTTATCCATGGTTTTTCTGTGTTGCCTGTCTGTATCACTGGCCCACATGCGTGCAATACAATGGTTGCTATTAGGGTTTAGAGGGGCTACATAGTTTTAATTGTTCATTGTTTCAGGATCAAATTTGTCCATTACCCCAGTAAGCCCAGCGTTCAGGACAGACCTGAACAAAAAGTAAGCACTCAGGATTCAAGACCTGCCTGATGCCAATCCTGAAGAACAGGAAAGATCCCAAGCCTAAACATTAGCTTTCTTCTTATAAAACACCTAAGCAGCTCCATGGATGGGCAGACCAGATGCATCTTCATTTGTCTGTGAAGACATATCCCTGTGCCTGATTATTTAGTCCTATAAGAGTGGTGAGGTGATTTTTGAAACAAGTCCCTTGAGCCCTGGAACTAATGAAATTTGGTTTCCTGTGAATCTGTTTCCTGACTATTGTATTTTGGTTTAGAAACTTTGGTTTTTAAAAAGATCCTGGATCTGACAGAAGCTTTTTACAGGATTAGTCACTTATGAAGTCAGTCTCCACTGGAGGTTTTCCCATCCAAGAAGGTGCAAATCTCCCTTCCCCAGAGCATTTAAGGGGTTCCTTCGTCTGTGTCTGGATCCCTATAAACCTTTACAGACTGCAGTATCTCTTAGATCTCAGCACTCTGTCAAACTTCTTGGAGCCAGTGAGGTCAGATGGTAGACAGGGGATGCAGACAGGGATAGGAATTATTTTGCAGCCAAAATAGTAACTTATTAATTGTGATGACAGTTCTTTGGACATAAGAGTTCCTGTGCTGGGCTAGTCCAGTTCTCAGCCTACCCTAGTATGTTACCTTTGCTTACCAGTATCTTTTACGGGTACATCAGCCTCTACTTAGTCAGAGAGTGAAGTCTTGTCTATATGAAATTAATTTGCAAAACCACTAGTCTTATATAATTTTCTTGAAAAAGTTTTTGTTTATCTCATTGTCTCATATCCTTTACATTTTCCACAAACATTTTTAAATTCTCTCATTTTTTTTGCTCTGCTTTTATTTTCCTTTCAGAGAGAATTCCTCTTGAAAAGAAGATGGTTCCCCCAGTAATGCTATGCCACTGTCATATACTGATATTATAATATTTTCTGTATTATTGTTTTCTTTTGCTTTTTGATGCCTTCTGTAATGCCAAACCTCTTTCAGCAAATAACAGCACCACTTCTCCCTTTCAGAAGGTACTTATTAACTTACACTCGTTGCTCTTTATGTTCATTGCTCTTTAAACTCAGAGCTCTCAGTAGTTCAAATGATTCCTCCTTCAAGATACGTTAACCTGCATTCATTGAGGTTCACCTGCTACCATGCTGTCCTCTCACCTCGCTTCCTTCAACTTCTCTGGAGCACTCTGTAAACGTCTTTAGTGTTCAACAGCCTTTGTGCTACCCCTAAGCATGGTCAGCTCAGTGTACACACAGAATTTCATGTCACTAACTCACAACAAAATATCAATGGCAACATGCAGCTTTGGAGTATCCCAGTATTAATTTTTTTTTTTTATTTTACCGCTAGAAAATGGAGCAGTTTCTACTCTGTGATGCTCTGTTTTGAATCTACTGTACTCCTGCATGTGGTTACTGTTTTGGTAGTTCCCTACAAAGAACTTGCAAAACAACTTTCAGAAAATCCAAATGTATTAGATCAACCCCATTTCTTTTAATCTTGTATTTTGCTGCTGCACTCAAGGAACACTTGAAGAAGAAAGTGATAAGTTACCCATTTTGAAATCATGCAGCTTTGTTCCAATCATATCATAGCCAGCTAAGTGTTTTACACATTAGCATTTCAGTCAGTGAAGGTCCTTGACAGATTACTTGGAGATATGGCTAACGTTAAACACCGAACTTTTACCCTTGAAGCCAATGTCTTGTTTACATGCTTTAAGTTAGGCATGTGTTGAGGCCAGGATCACCAGGCTGCAGTTCTTAGGCAATGAACATTTTCTCTTTATTTTTAAAATGAAAGATTGAGCCTTTTTTCTGTTTTGCTGCCTAGACGATTCTTAAATCTTGTGGAGATTTAGTAAATATAGATATTTCTGACAGCCAGAGACAACAGGGCTTTCCAGGGTTGGAGCCAGAACTGAATTATGCCTCTGCTATGGTAGCTGAGAGCTGCTCCCGCCAGGGACAAGGAGGGGAAAGGAGATGCACTGAAGGGGACAATGATCCTTCACCCTGTGGCTGCAGTGTGGTCCCTGCTGCTTCTGCCTCTTGCAGAAAGGAGCAAGCAGCAAGCTGGCCCTCCTGCAGCACTGGCACAGGCCCTGGAGGCAGTAAGACCATACCGTAACCTCAGGACTCTGCTGTTCTGGGGTACTGTCCACTGTCGCTTGTGCCTTGAGCCAGACAGGCTCTCAGCTCTTTGGTAAAAATATCAGAAGTCTCTCAACATGCCAGCACCTTGCTAAATTCCTTTTAGCTCTTGTCTATTTCTGCCTTCTCTGGGTCCAGCCCTCTAATTTTAACATTTTACTTTACTACCTTCATCTCCCATGATCACAATTCTCAGTGTAGTTAGCACTGTATAGCCTCACAGAGCTAGATTCAAGTCCTTCTCATAATGTCTTTCCAACAACTTCATGTCGTCTTCAATTCTTCCTTCCTTTCTCTTCCTCTCCCGCCTGCCCAAATCTCAACCATCTATATCTTTTGTGGTGGTTTTATGTTCTCTGGCAATCTGGCTCTCACTTCTGGATAAGGGCTAGCTGCTGTCACCAGATATCACGTGTGCTCTCAAGGGTCAGATGCATCCTGGAATGTACTGTGGACTTTTGATCCCATAAAATCAAGAGATTAAAAGAAAGTAGTGGTCTCATTAAAATCACTAGATATAAGGAGATAGTAGAAAATACTTGAAGACATAGAAGGCAGGAATGTTTAAGGCCCCATGCCCCAATACTGGAGGCTGAGAGACTGAGTCTGCAGAATGCAGATCAGATCCTTTCATTTATTTTTTACTGAATTTGTGCTGCAATTCCTAGGTAGGATTTAACTGCAGTAATACGAATTTAATACTGACCCTTTAAAAATGATTCACTGGCCATTTTTCACACTTGTTTTATGAAACAGTCAAAACATTTTTCACTTCTGCTCTTAAGAACTTTTGGATCTGTAAATAGCAACATTTATTTTTATCTTCTATCAACTATTAGAGCCTTCAAGCTGGGACACATATTGTGCACTAACTACAAGAAATACTAAAGCACAGAAATGCCGAATGAACCCACTGTTTCCAGAGACAGAGCCTACCATTTTGAATGTCCTTGTGCAAGGACCTTTCTCATGGTCATGGTCATGGTCACATGTCTGAACAGCAAAAGACAAAGGGTGAAATCTCATTAATTACAGTAGGGTCAGGGTTTCAACCGATTTACTTCTTCCTGCAAACATAACCTTGCCAGTACTTTTAATGTGTTGCCTTAAACATCTAACAAGCTGATGCAACTTGATCTTCCAGTATTTTTTCCCAGATGTTTGTGTATCTAACAATATCCCTAAAAAGGTGCTGTTAATAACTCCAACAGTTTTGATTTTTTGAAAGTGGCATCTAATTTTAGAAAACCATTAGATAACTTAAAGTGAAAGATTCACCAAGTAAATGGTGCTTTATAAATCTTTCCATCTAGATGGATGATTTAAATACAAGTTTCTAAATTTAGTTTTACTCGCCTAAGGGTTGAGACCACCATGAAAACTAAACTGATATCTTTACAAAAAATGAAATAAAAATAATTTAATTGCAATATTTTGAAAATTTTCCTACAGGAAGATGCAAAATACTGTTTATTTGTGCAGTGTTGCTTACTGAAGGTGCAAAGCATGTGAGCAAATACTGTAGCCTTTACCTAGATAACCTGATTCTCAAATTCCAAACAACGAGGACTGAAAGCAATGCAAGAGCTAAAGATAATTTTTTTAAAAAAATCTACATTTATTTGAGTTATGGATGAATAAAATATAGGGCACATAAAAGTGACAGTACCTTCTAGGTTAGTAGATTGCACAATCTGGACTTTCACTGCTACAGTATTTTTTCATGCATGTGTTACACTAAGAATACTAAAAATACCTAGATATAAAAGATGGAGCTGACAGAACATCTAAGTAGTGATGAAATACTCAGATACACATGAATTACATCTTCCAAAGAAGTCTCTTGAAACTAAGTCCAAAGGCCATCATTCTCTACTCATATTGGTTTAAATCAGAGGAAACTTCTTGGGATGAAACCGTAGCTATATAGATGCCCACAGTACAGTTCAGGAGATGGTGGTGGCAAGGTTGATTTGGCAGAGCCTTTAAACTCCTGGATGCAGACATAAAATTAAGTCTGTTCACTTTTGTCTTCAAGAAACTATTAATAAAGACACAAATACCCAGGCTGCAGAGAAACCTCAAATTCTTTCTCTTTTGACATCCTATCTAATAGAGGCTGCAAAGATAAAAGGTAAGATTTGGGTTGCTTCATTAAAACAGACAAAGCCATGACAAGATAAGGTCCATTTGAGTATACCTACACTGCTGTATTAAAAAAGTATAGAGACCATTTCAGACATTGTTATCTTAAAGCTCTGTTGTGCTGATTTTCCCATTACTTCCTTTATTCAGCCATGTTTTCAGCAGCCTTTGCACCCTCAGACAACTCCATCATGCCAAACATTATGGCATACAATGTGTGTGGTCACTTTTATGGTATAACACCCACCAGTGTCATTGCCTTCAGCACTCAACTGAAACAGGTATAAATGGCACTTAGATGGCAAAAAAGGTGCCCAGGGTTGTCATTGCTATAAGACAGTTGTTAAACTATGTCCTGGTTTGAGCTAAATAGAACTAATTTTCTATTTAGTAATTTTACTTTTCAGTTCAGTCTCTTCTAAGTGGCTGAACTTGCTGAAACTAGCAGAATGTTTTTCCAGACAGTGTGTAATGCTAGAAGTGATAATCACAAGGTCACTGTCTCCCCATGGGTGCTGTATCTTCAACTACGGGGAGGACCAGCCCCAAAACTGACCAACTGGGTATTCCATCCCACATACGTCATGCTCAGTATAAAGCCAAGGGATCACAAGGGTTTCAACCTTTCCATCTTGGATTTTTCCGTCCATCTCGACCCCGTCTCTCCTGCTCTGATCCTGCAATGGCCGAAGTCTGAGCAGAACCCTGCTAGTTCACCTGCCTCCAATCCTGATTTGTGTGTTCCTGCATCCTGCTCCCACTTGCTGCTGGGTCTGGTCTGGGACTTTTCCAGTGCCCTGCTCCACAGAGGATCTGGTGACGTATACTTCATTGGGGGAGGGTGGGAGGAGGATTTTATATTGGTTTTGTTTATATATTTGTACATATCTGTATATATTTATTTTCCTATTTACATTATTATCCTGTAGTATTAGTATTATTGTTTTATTAAATCTGTTAGTTTATTTTCCAACCCGTAAAGTCTCTCTCCCTTATTCTCTTTTCTCTTCACTTCTGGGGAGGGGAGAGGGGTTAATAGAGAGCGTCTGTTCAGGATATAGTGGCCAGCCCAGGCCTAAACCACGACAACGAGTAGCACTGAGAGAAACAGAATAATTCAGAAAGTGGTTAGGGTCCCAGCTGAGGGGGAACCATGGTCCTGTACTAAATTTGCCCTTTCTGCCTTTTATGGAGACTCTGACACCCATGACATATCAGTGTAGTTACATGCACAATCAAGCTAATTCATGCTAGCTAATAAGCACGATGCAGTTTGTGCATTTTTAATGCAGAATGCCTCCAATAACCATCACTAATAACTTCTCTTCAGTACAGGAGAGTAAAGCTCCTCCTGTGTTACTTATGCTTAGGATTAGATTTCATCTCACATAACTTTATCTGTCAAGTTTAAACCACTCACCACAGACTCCCTTTGTAGTCACTGGAGAGATAGGCATCTCCAAAGGGCAACTCCTTCCATTTCTCTTCGATACCTGTCTCTGGATGGAATGAATCACCCTCTGGAGATGCCTATCTCTCTTCATCGTCTAGAGAGGGAGTCAAGCTGACTTTAACTTATAGACATCTAACAGCGACTTCTAACTTATAGATAGTGGAAGTGAAATGAATCCCAACTTCATCGTACTGTACTTTAAGTACTTCTCTGCTTAGTGTGAAGAGGATTGAAGGAAGATTTCTCTAAGTGCAAGTATGGTTTTGTGGCTGCTGGTAGGAAAGATTTGCTTTCTTCTTTTGCCTCCCTGAGATGCTGACAGCTCTGATGTTAATAATGGAGCACCAGTCGGGCTTCAGCGATTTGCAGAAAAAAGGCAAGTTATGTAATTTTTCGAGGTAATAGCTGCAGTCTAGGAAGAATTGGCCTGAAACTGTCTGGAGCTGAGAGAATCTTCCATGTTAAATAGTTTAATTTCAGGATAATATTTCCATGACATGAATTTAAAAAAAAAAATCCAACCCATTTCATTTGCTGTATTAAGTGTATGCATTTGCTCCTAATATTCTTAATTAGGTCAATTTGAAAATTTTAGCTCATCATTTTTAAGTGTGAATTTAAGAAGAGAAAGTTTTGCAATCTATTATATTCATACTTCAGTTACAAAAAGTACCCCATATATCCTTGTGTGGTGATAAAATAACATTTCATGAATTAGACAAAGAATTTTTGATGCTGATAAATAGAATGGCTGTGTGATCTATCACTCCACACTTTCCCAGCGCATATTCATGGCCTGGGTTCATCACTGCTTTTCTTCCTAACATGCACATGTCTGTGTATATGTAAAAAAATGCAGTTTCATTTGAGAAATTGCTTCAAACATATATAGGAAAACTAGACTTGAGAAAAATTTTTATGATGTTGTCAAGACTTGTGATTTAATCACACATTTTGCAACAATCAGTATTTCAATGCCTTAGCTTCAAAAATCCTGTTATTACCTGATAATCACTGCTTTTATTTTTTTAAAAAAAGATATTCCTAATGGTCTGGACTCCAGAGGAAAGTTCAAAAATATTAACTGTAAAAGTTCAAATGAAGAAAGTGACAAGTGAAAAGAAGCAATTAATGTAACACTTTATAATTTTGGGAGGTCTGACTTGATTTTTTTCCTCTCAACTAAAGCAGAAATTTCCCATAGGATTTTCTTTTCAGGATCATGGTTCTTGATGAGGTTGAAGTGAGACACAGGACTGTGTGTTCAAATTCATACCTGCCTGTTATGTTTTAAGGGTTACCAGCCTGAAAGGGAAGGACTGGTGGTGTCTGTAGGACCCTGCAGGGTCAGAGATCAGTACTGTTCCCTCCCCTTTCCGGCCACAGTCTATAAAAAGCGAGGTTTTCGCGGGCTTTTCCTGGGCTGCTTCCTGTGGCATCTCGGGACGGCTGGGCCTAGCTCCACGTGCTGGGCAGCATCCACACCCATCTGCTCGCCGGCACCACTGCGGTCCCTGGTGACGAGTCACAGCAGTCGCAGCGGCCACGAGGCACTGCTCGGACACTTCCACTCGGGACTGCTGGGATCGGGTTTTGTATATGGTTAAATATCCTTTGTCCCTTATTAATTCCCTTTTCCTTTCCCCTGTTGTTTTCATTAAACTTGTTAGAGTCTTAACTTCCAACCTTGTGCGAAGCAATTTTTTTTTATTTATTCTCTTTCTACTCCCTTTTCTTAATCTTCCCCCTGGGAGGGGTAGGGGCAATAGAGAGAAAATCCTGCTCTCTCTCTCTCTGACCCTTAAACAGAGACACTGCCCATTGGGTCAGACTAAACACTATGCATCCCTGTGAGTCCAGTTTTTTTCCTCAAGACAGCGATCTTGCTGGATAGCTAAACCTGAACAGGACTTCATGGGACTTTATAAAGGTTTTGCTCTGCTTTGGAATGAGGTCTTTGAATCAGAGTTTGTAAGGAACTGCAGCAGTTCTCTGTCCTGAACTGGTCTGCTGCAGAGGGTTGAATTTCATCCTAAAAGAAGACAACCAAATCCAAAAATCTTTCTGAAAGAAAGAAAGTTATAAGGCTCTTCACAGTGTCCTAATTTAGATACTTAAATGAGGTGTCTGAGGTAGGACGTTAGTCTCGTAAGGCTTCCTGTCCAATCAACAGAAAGGGAAAGACAGTCCTGTAAAACACCTTAGTGAAGTTTCTGTTTTGAAGTGGCTACTGAGAGAACCTGGTCTCATGAATAAGGCATTTCTCAGCATCCATCTGGTCCTGCTTTCTGGAGTATAATACAGATCTGACGTTGAGTCCTTTCCTTTTGTAAAGGTCACTAATGTGGAATTTGTCATGGCAAAGGACCAGAAAAATGAACTGTATCCCAAGACCTGTGTGAATATGGCTCTGCTCTGCAATACTACTGCTTCTTGCTCCAGAAGCCACTGGGGATGGGTTTGGTCCAGGCAGGTATGTGGAATTACAGAGTGCTAGAGGAAAGGGAAAAATTGATCAAGTTGTATTTATACTGCACTGTAATGTAAGTACATATTCCTTTTGATTGCTCAACTTTGGCACTGGTGCTACTGTGTAAACTTAGTCAAGTCCTTTCTACATTAGATTGTCTTTACTGCATTGAAAATCAGGCCCTGCATTCTGCAAAACATAATTTTGTTTTACCCAACAGATACTAGTTTAGAAATGCCCGAATATCTTCAGTGAATGCTGCTTTTGGGTTAAGCAGTACAAAATCTGTACTTGATTTGGAAAATAAAGTTCAGGATTAGTATGCTGTTTCTGCAAATCCATAATCAAAGCAGCTTTTTACCAAATAGCAGATTAGGAAGCAAGCCATTGTGTGTGTGGCATGACCCAAAATAAGTGCACCTGCAAGGTAAAAGTCTGGAAGGATCCTACTGAGAGAAGTAGGATGTCATTGTGTGTTGTCTTTAACTTGCCTGTTTTTTGATTGTGTCTAAGATGCTCTTAGGCCTCCTCCCCTCTCCTCTCCCCTCTCCTCTCCCCTCTC
>NW_010165795.1:0-1192 GCF_000695765.1 Mesitornis unicolor | reverse complement strand
TTTCCTTCAGCCAGTTCATAGTCCACCGCACAACCCATTCGTCCAGTGTGAAAAAATAACTATAAGGATTAGCTAGTGAATAGCACATCATCTGTCTTTGTGGTTTGAAGAAAAAACTTCGTAATGTAAGCAGGGTTACATATAGGTTGGATTTTGATTCTGTTGTGTTCCTCTGTACAGCAGCAATGAAGGAACATTAATAATGCTCATGCTTAACTAAGTGTCACACAATTAAATAACAATCTTATGCTAAGATTTTGTAGTGAGTTAGACAGTAAGTACCTCTGGACTCAGTTATCCACAAGAACATTAAGAAACTCTTCACGCAGCAAAGGACCCTCTCTCAGCAGCAATTCCTGTTGAATGCTACAGAACTCCCATGCCTCAGCATGGGAAGAGCAGCTCACCTGCTGGTTATACAGAGGTGAAAGCCCCCAGAACACATGTCCTAAGCTTCTGTGAATCCAGTCCTCACCAGCCACAGCCACACAGATAGGGACAGCATTTCCGGGTGTTGCCTGGGTGTGTAAGGACAAGGTCAGGAAGGCCAAGGCACAGCTGCAGCTGAACTTTGCAAGGGATACCAAGAAAAATAAGAAGGGCTTCTACAGGTATGTAAACCAGAAAAGGAAGGTTAAAGAAAGTGTCCCCTCCTTGATGAGCAACAATGGTGAACTGGTAACAACAGACGAGGAGGAGGCTGAGGTTCTCAACAGCTTTTTTGCCTCAGTCTTCACTTGGCAACCTCTCCTCTCACAGCTCTCAAGTTGATGGCCCACAAGACAGTGACCAGGCAGAAAAAGTCCCTCCCACTGAAAGTGAAGATAAGGTTTGTGACCATCTGAGAAACCTGAACATACACATGTCCATGGGACTTGATGAGATGCATCCCAGAGTCCTGAGGGAATTGGCTGATGTAGTTGCCAAGCCACTCTCCATGGTATTTGAAGTCATGGCAGTCAGGTGAAGTCCCTAGTGACTGAAAGAAAGGATACTTCACACCCATTTTTAAAAAGGGTACAAAGGAGGACCCTGGGAACTACCGACCTGTCAGCCTCACCTCTGCCTGGGAAGATCATGGAACAGATCCTCCTAGAAGCCATGCTGAGGACAGGGAGGTGGTTTAAGACAGCCAGCATGGCTTTCCTAGGGGCAAGTCCAGCCTGACCAACCTAGTGGCTTTCTACAGTGG
>NW_010165794.1:81258-99929 GCF_000695765.1 Mesitornis unicolor | reverse complement strand
CGGTAGCACTGAGTCAGTCGCGCCTCTGTATGGGCAGCGCTGAAAACGAGTTGAGCATCGAAGGGAGCCCCGTGCAGCGGAGACGGACCCCAGTATTGGGCTAAGCCTGGTACCGACATCGGTCACCCCTCCAGGGGCACCAGCTCCCGTCCAGCTGGGTCAGCCTCGCTGGCACGGCTGTTGGATGTGAAGTGCCCCAAAACTTACCCTGGGGAAGGGAGAGTTTTTGCATAACGCCCTTCAAACCAGTCTCTCCTGTGCCTCCTGTGAGGATGCCGTGCTGTTTTTGTATGAAATTTTCCCCAGTGCTCTCGGCTAAAATACTCATCCATATGAGTAAGCTGAAAAATGTCTGGCTCCTCTGCCCAAAAGCTGGCTGTATTCCAGGGATGCTGTGTGTCACCTTTGGCATAGTATCAGATCAAGACATGGGAAGAAGTACATGTATACCTTTTGGACCTATAAGGCATAGCTAGCCTATGTATTTGTAATTCTAAATGTACTGGGTGGATCTTTCATAATAAGACAGGATTTTATATTGAAGTCGTAATTAATTTCTCCTGTCTCTAGCCAGCCTGCAGCCTGGGCATCAAGCGATGCTCCCTCCTCTCAGCGTGCCTTTGCTGGAAGAAAGTGTGGGGTGGAAATGGGAGGGAGAGAAAAGTTTGTTTGTGAACGTGAACGAGCAGCAGGGGTAGCGTGTCTCGTGTTAACCAGCCTCTCCCCAAACTGGACGCTCCTGTGGTGAAGGAGCCGACTGGATGTCTCCTGTGGAGATGCCAGCTGTTGAGATGAAGTGCTTCTCCCTGATTTCAAGTGGGTTTCTCTGCCCTGACAGGTGGATCCAGGGCCTTTGCTGTCTTTGGGAGGGGAGAGTGGGCTCACTCCTGTGGGCGCTTGCACCGAGACATCAGGAAAGGCAGTCGCCAAGGAGAGCAGTCAGCATGCCTTAATGCGAGGAGTTGGTTGCCACCTTAAGGCCCTTCACCTTGGACCAACTAGTCTGGTTCTTTTTCTTTCGTGCCTCTGAGGCCTCCCCGGGGCAGCAGAGCTCCTGCTGACTCAGTAAAGCAACAAAAGGGCTCTGTAATTGCTGTAGTGAGTAGGGCTCTGCTTTGTGGATGTCTCTTGTTGTGCCTGCCTCTTTTCCTCTGCATGTTAGGGTATGTGTACCAAATAAAAAAAATCTTGGCTATCCTGTAGTAGATTTCTACAGATACTGACTTGACAGCTTCTTTCATTTCTGAGTGTTTAAAAACGTGGGTTTCAGTAGGTACTGTCAAGTCTAATCTACAGTTTCCAGCTGCTCTGGGTTAGTCTGCTGTGACTGCCTTTCAGTGTTGATAGAATAGATGATGTGCGATATACTTTAAGTATAAGGTGAGGATGTAAAAGTGTTTCTACCTGAGGTTTTTTTTAATTAGTTTGTGAACACAAGGCTTTTTAATCAGTCTGTGAATCCCTTTACGTCAATGACTGCTTCATCTATGTTTTAGGTACCTGTGGAGATGTGGATTTGATTTTTTTTGGTTTCTTTGTATACTGTGCAGTCGAGTGAAATGGGACTTGCACTCCATTCATCTTGTGCTACAAGAATGGCTTGTAATTAGTGCAGTGTGTCTTGCTGGTTGGGTCCCAGTGAATGATCTATAAAACCTGGTACAACTTACACTAAGCAGGCTATCTTGCGTAGCATCTAAGTGAGTGTGTTTAGCACCCTGAAGTATTTGCGTGAAGTGCTTTAGTATTTGCTGACGTTACTGTTTCTCAGATTGCCTGGGAGCAAAGCGGTGGGCATCCCTGGAGAGCAGCAAGAGATCACAGTCTTGCAGGGTGAGTCATGTCCAGAGTATGTCTGCACCCCCTTTCCTGAGAAATGCCTGTCCGTATGCCACGTGTCAGTAGATGGCTACCTTTTTTTCTCACCTCTCTTTCCTAATGTTGATCCGTAGCTCCAGTCCTGTACTGGAGGTCTGGCAGTTGGCCAGCCAAAGGCAGCTCCTGCCTTCCCCAATGTATAATTTGGGGCGGGCTGGCTGTCTCGCAGTAAATCAGTGTTGCTTGTATTGATCCAGCCGTCAGGTGCTACTGGGCAGCCTTTCTCCCATCCTCACATCTCATGGAACCTGTGGGCAGCAGAAGTGAGGTATTTCCTGAGGTGAGGGACCTCTACATTTCCTAAGCTTGGATCTGGGTTGATCGTCCCCCTGGTTGGTAAGCGCTTGCAAGTTTTTCCTGCTTCCTCCGTTTTAAGGGGTGAAGCAGACAGAGAGCCCTCCCAGAGACGTTGAGGATGTGAACTGGCCTGGAGGTGGGAATGGCGTGGCCTGAGGCTGTGTGTGAGGCACAAGATAGTACATTTTCATTCTGGGGTCTCTTCTTTCTGTGAGTCCTGAACACCAAATGCCTGTTGAATGAAGGTGACCTGACAAAACTGGCATGTGTTGAAACTTTCTAGCTGGAGCTGCCTGAATTCAGTATCAAATACTTGCTTCATTCAATATGTACAGGTTTTTTTGATGCAGGGAGCCCAACTGGTTGTAGAAGTCAGATTTAGTTATGACTCGGTACTGCAGTGTTCAGCTCACCTCAGCATCTTCTGCACCTGTGCAGGCTGGCGACTTGAAGGTGGCAGATTTCTGGGTCTTGTCCCACGCAGCTACCTGTAAGTGATGAGGCCATGGTAATCTGTATTCCCTTCGATCTGAGAGCTGGACTGTTTGAGTTTTGAAAATGGTTAATTGTTACTATATTAATTTTTCAACTCAAAATTCATGCAGGGTGGTCTGTATCATCAGAGGCTTTTTTGTTAAATGTTCCTCAGATGCCCTGATAATAAGTGAAGCCGTTTGACTTTCTAGAGAGCCCTTTGGCATATGGGCTGACAAAATAACTTGGTTTTTAGAAGAGCAGGCACTTGAAGTTCAAGTGCCCTGATTTTCCTCCATCTGCTTTTTTTTTTTTTTTATTAAGACTAGTTTTTGTTAGGCCTGCCACAAAACTGCAGATGCTGGGCATTCTTGTGATAGCTGCCGTGTGAATATTTTGCTTTGTTCGTGTTTTGGGTGCTCCCTGTGAATTAGGCTGCCTTTTGTTTTCCCTTGGCAGTTGGTATGCTAAAGCTCTCGTTAGCCTATATGGAGCTCCTTATTTTAATGAGACCAACTTCTCTACTGGCTGTTCTGCTGTTGTTTTATTTATTTTTTTTAATCAATGAAGCCTCTTATTGCGACTCTCTTGGGACAATAGCTTTCTTATGCTAAAGGAAAATGTATTCCCCTGGACAAAGCTGTGGGAAGCATAACATACTCATTAGTAATGCTTGGTATATACACTGCCCTTCCCTTGTTCATTCATAGAAGGAAAAATGAGATCAAGGAGAGGATGTCTCTTTTCTTTTTTTCTTTCTTTTTTTTTCTTCCCTAGAAATAAAAGGAGGGGAAAAGATATCTCTTGAAGTGTGTCTGATAAAGTCTGAGACGTGCTAGCAGCGCTCCTGATACAAGGAAGTGGCTTCAGCTGAACAACAAGCTGGTTGCTTGATTGCCTGTTGTAGAGGTAAGTTTGAAATGCCTGACATGGTCCTGTGTAGCATATGAAGCTCAAGGCAGTGAGAGGGAAAATTGAAGTGGAAACTGCACTGTTCTGCTTTCTGCATAAGAGGAAGGGGGAGAATTTTTACAAGCATTAGAACTTCTGTGATGGGCTATTCATCCTTTTGTGATAGGAAGGCCAGGTTGTGCAACAGATGGAGGAGGAGGGAAGAATGTCATCCACGTATAAAGCTTAAACATCTGGGACAGGAGAGGGAAGTTATTTATTTTTAATGGAAAACAGATGAGTTAGAACTCTGACGATTTCTGCAATCTGGTTTCCAGCTTAATCAGTAAGATGAAGTGTTATTGTAGCTATTAAATAATGGAACAAGAAGCTGTTTTTAACTGGCTTCAAGGCACAGATAATGACATTTCAAGGTTGTAAATGCCCTCCACTACCACCGTGGAGAATTACGCTGAGGAAATTCCTTCTGGTATGTGTGTATGCAGCTACCCTGATAATACTGTGCATCTCTAGACCCGGAGCCTACTGATTCCCAGCCTGGTGGGGAGTTTGTGCTGTATTTTCCCATGACTGAAAGCATTGCTGGAAAATACGATGTTGGCTTCAGCAGAGAAAGCATTGACCAGATTGGCTCTAAAACTTTCCTTAAGGATTGTTTTGCCAGGGGATTGTCCTGATAACCATATTGCTGCAATAGTTTGCTGCATTATGTTGAAAACTTGGGGATGTATTAACAGCCTGGAAGGCAAAGTCCCAATAGAACTTAATAAGAACCTTGATTTCACTCGTGTAGCTATGCAGGAGGCAATCTAATTTTTCAAAATTATTTCCTTGCTTTCAGATTTTCATAATCATCAAATTATTTAATGTAAACTCGGGGTGCATGTATGTGTATGAATGCATGTACAAGATACACATGTGGCACTTTGGAAGAAAAGAATGAATGCCAACATTGTTAAATCCAAGAACGGTTTAAGTATTAATATTTCTCTTTGGCAAAGTAAATGCCTTACAGCTCCTTAAAATCATGCAAACTTTTGAGTATAATTTATGCATGCTAAGTTAGTTGCTACTTTGTGCTGTAATATCTGCTACTTTATTTAAGGGCAAAGAACTGAAGTTGGCTGAACACTGGATCAAAACCTTAGCTGCTAAGATACTTCCCTCTTTCCCCCTTCCATTCCTGATTAGACTCAGTCTTCTTTTGCCAGACAGCACTGGTGGATTTTTCTTGGGATTTTCATGAAAGCTAGAGGGACTGTATTAAAAATTCTGTTCTGTTTCCCCAGGGAGAGAAACTAATGTAAATGCAGATGACCATGCAGAATGCAGTTCAGGTAAATGGCTTTTGTAATGCTTGAATTCTGTATAATACCTTTTTTTAAAGGCAGAAATCTACCCTGAAGCAAATTAAATGCTAGAATCCCCAGAGTTATCTCTAGTTTAAAAAAATAATTTTCCTATTTTACAAATGGACCAATATTACAAAATAGATAACCCTGTGTTATATCAGATAGGTGATCCTTTCTCTTCCTAAGTGCTGTTACCTAAGAAGGTTTTGAAGTCAAAGGCTGAAATTATTTAAAAACTTGTTTGATGATTAAGAAGTGTTTTTTTAAAAAAAACTCCTATGTTCTGGTTAATCACTTGAATATAAATAAATGTATTTTATAAACACACACGCTTCCTGAACTGAAGGAAAGTAGTTAAGAATATCAGGACGACTCTTTCTCTTTGGGAGTTTTGTACATGAAATTTCAGTGTGTCCTCTTCTTGAAATGTAAAGGTACCTCTCAGTTTGGAAATACACAGTCCTTAAGAGAAATGCTAAGGATTGATGTTCAAGAAGTGTGTATGTTCTTGCATGGGAATATGTTTTCTCTTTTAACATCATCATTTTAATGATTTAACCACAAAATGCCTCTGAAATGTTTGATCAGAGAAGTCAGTAGTCTGTAGTAAATTATATGATAAATTGCAAATTTCATTACTTAAAACGTACTGAGGGAAAAAAAAAAAAACAACAAACCAAACCAATACAGATTTAATGCATGTTTTCTGTATTTAATATCTGGAAATGAGTTAATGAGACCTGCACTGTTCTTGATTACTGCTGTGTTGGATGGGTGTATCTGTCTGGAGGAGAATGAACCCTTATTAGTGAATAATAGATCTTTAGCATCATTCAGAACTGCAGTTTTCCAATATTTGACTGCAAAAATTCGAGCTCTCTGTCTCCAACTGACTGAAATATTCTGCAGGTGTGGTTTGGAGATGACCTCCCCTTAAGCCCCCGAAGTCCTTTGACTCCCAGGCATGGGCCAGGTTTGGCAGATGTGTGCCTGTATGACCAGTGGATATCCGTGCGGCATGAAGCAACTCTGGTGCCTATGCAAGAAGATCTGTCAATCTGGCTCTCAGGCTTGCTGGGTGAGCTTAAATATAAATCACTCTCTAATAAATTTCAAAGCACTTTCCAATATTCTAGTAAACACTGACACTTAATATCTGTGTTACTACTAAGATCTGGTATATTTGAGCCTGAATGGCTAGGACAGTTGCATTAAAATGCATGTTTTGGTTTCATATTTTATTAGCTGCCACCTCTTAGAAGGAGGATGATAATCCATTCTAATTTATATTTCTGAATCTTGTTAGTTTAATTAAAATCTAATTAAGTAGATGTTTTATTTTAGTTTACTTATGTGTTTCCACTAATTTTCAGTCCTTAACACTGGAATGCTTTGTGAATTGCCTCTGAGTTCATATGACATTTCTTTACCTTCGGTGGAGTAACTCTAAAATTGACCTTTTTTAGGAATAGACGTCACAGCAGAACAACTGCTGGAAGAACTTGATAATGGAGTGCTGCTCTGCCAATTGGTTGGTGTTCTCCAAAACACAATTAAAAAATGTAGCTCAAATAATTTAAGGGTGAGTCATATTGTGATTTTTTTTAATGCTTATATAAACTTTTATTGTAAGAAGTAGTAAAAGGAAAACACGTGAGTGAGGCTTCCCAAAGTGGTGTTAAATGTGTTGTTATAAATGTGTTGTTTATCCAGAGGCTGATTAGTGATAGCGTGGATTTATAGATGGATAAACTGGCCTCATGCAACAAATTACTTACTCGCTTTGTTAATCGACTTCTACGGTCCTTACCAGGTTTTTAGTTTGATTTCAGTAGAAATCTTGCCAGAGGGAGATTTATTCAGAGTCTAGAGTTTGGATGTTGTCCTGACAACAGCAGTGTGGATTGGTAACAAGGTAACCACTGATAATTAGTATTATGTTTCATGCCAGAAACAGGTGGCTAAACTCTGGTATATTGGTTAGCCATGAAAATATCTGTATTGAGATGTACCTGGAGATGAGTTTCAATTACCTTCTTTGGAACCAAGGCTGAGTTGAAACTTGAATTTCAAGCAACTTCCAGTCTGTGTTTGTACAGTGTAAAATATGGATCTGTCACTTTGGAGTATAAAGCCATGTAATGCTGGTGCAGGTAGCATATGCTTAACGTACAGGCACCCAGTATAGCTACAGCAATGCTTGGATTTGTCAAGTAGTAGATCACGAACTAAGTGCCCTGATTGGTAGTGTTTTCCTTGAAGGCAGGTGGAACTGTTTCACTATATCCAACCATTTTTTGTGTGTTTACCTTTTTCTGTTTTATCTAGCAAAATAGTAGTTTTGAATAACAGATGTTTACCAGTAAGTAATATAATTACTAATATTAGAATTATTATTAATTGGAGGGGGACAAGACAGCAGTCTTAGGATGCCAAATGGTATTTACATAAAAGCCAAAGGTATTTACATAAGAATGCTGCAAATCCTTAGGGTTTTTTTAAGAAGGACAAGATGCACAACTGTGTATCTTTGAGCTACACTTTTAATTTTGAAGATACCAGTTTTAGAACAAATGTGTATTGAATTGCCCCTTACTCCCTTCTGATTTCCTCTTTCTAGAACGGCTCTAAAATGTTGAAATCTGGCAGCTAAGTATAGTTTAGTGGATTGGGGTTCTCTCAGCTAATTCTGTTGCTATGAACAGAGCTTGGGAAGGGGGAATAATTATTTAGACTTGTAAAACCACCAGTGAGAATTCTAGCCCAACATATGGGGAAATGGGAGAGCAAATGTATGGGCCATGCTGGGAGAGGTTGCAGAGCTAAGGATTGTTCCCTCAGTGACTGTTCATGAAGACAAGGTGGAATGACTTCTACATCACTCTATTTTTTGTAATAGAGCACAGTGTGGGTTAAACACAGAATAGTTACTAACCACTCTTTCTGTACTCTGAATTTAGGGTTTATTTTCCTTTGCAAATGTGCTTTGAAATCAGTTGGCAATGTTGATGTGCACAATGTACTCTTTGTTTTCTTCCCTTGCCAGAATTTTCCTATGAAAAAAGTTCCATGTAAGAAGGATGCTCCACCAGGATCTTTTTTTGCCAGAGATAATACAGCCAACTTTCTTAACTGGTGTAGGGCCATTGGAGTTGATGAGACTTATCTCTTTGAATCTGAAGGTTTAGGTAAATCTATCTTTTTGTAAGACTTACTTTGATCTGTATGTGGATAACTACCAAGGCAGGGAAATCTCTTTCGTATAGTCTTGTGAAGCTTTTGATGCAACTGTACCTGTCTTGTGCAAGCCACTAATGCTTTTATTTATTTTAAGGCAGCGTTCATGTGAAAGCCTTGAAAAATCAGCTCAGTGACGGCTCTAACTTGCATGATGCTTTTCCAGCCTTCTATAAGTTGCTGTGTGGGAGGAAGGGGGGAGTGACAGCTGTGCAGCAAACTAGCATGTTTTCCTTCAGTAAAAAGGTCCACTGAGAAACAGAGGGGAAAAGTGTGGTTTTGCTTTCCCTGCATGGGAAGACCAAAGAGCCATGGAGTCAACTCACAATAAGATCCTTTATTTGGTCTTAGAGCTCATTCTTGTTGCAGAAAACCCTCAGAATAATGCATTCATGACTGCTAAATTTGGTAACTACATCAGGGCGTTGTGCCTGAAGTGGCAACAGTCTGTTGGTAATTAATATTTACTTCAGGAACTACTTGACATGACTCTAAACCATTTGTATTTTCCTATTTAATAAGATAGTTGTAAAAATAAATACTGCCAACTGTCTGTATGCCTGCCCTAGTGCACAGCCTGTCCATTATAACAAACAGCTTCTAGACTGAAACTTCCAGATGGAATGAAATTTTTTTGACTGCTAATTAAGAGGAACTGTGCTTTCATCACATGGTAAATAATGAAATGCTTTTCTACCAGCTATTATGTCAGTAAAAATTAATTAATACAAACCTTTTTGTGGCCAGCCAAATACTGTTGTTTTGGTTTTGTTTTTTGTTTGTTTGTTTGGATTTTTGTTGTGGTTTTTGTAGGTTAGTTAGTGTGGTGTTTGTGTTTTTTTTCTTTTTTTAAAAGGCAAAATATCTGCCTGTCAGCAGAATAGCAAAAAATTGCGAAGTACCTTTGTTTTCAGTAATCAAAGGAATTTGTCACAATCTTTACTAGATTTTCTTGATGTCTTTGTGCCATTTAATGCCATTTGTATGGGAGGCACTATTTTCATTAGCTGCTTTTCTTTAAGCTCTCCTCCCTAGTAGCTGGACTGCCTGTGCCTTCTCTACTGGATAAGTCATCTTTTAAAATAGTTAAGCAAGCATCCTCATTTGCATCTGTCTCATTCTGATTTAATTAGTGAGTGTGTATTATTTTCAGTGCCATGAAATACAGATGAAGAGAACTGAGCTATAAGAAAATGAGTTTAAATTTTTTTTTTAGTTCCACTTATATGAATTACATTGTTTAAACATTTTAGTTTCTGTTGAGTGGACGGGTAACTAGAACCTGTTTTGCCTCCCTGAGATAAGCAGACAGGATTTCCTAATGCTGTGGCTTTTGCTCATGGCCAAGACGTGTTTTGAAGCCTGTTTTTAACTCTTGACAGAAGCTTGCTTTATGGCATAAATATCTTCTGTGAGACTTTTTTGGCAGTCGAAATGAGCAGACTTGCAGCCTTCTTGATGAAACATTCTTTCCTCTGATGTTCTCTATCAAACTTTCAAGACATTCTTTATGAATGAAATGGAGAAAAGACAATTTGGCAATTGTCTTTTTCCCATCAGATACATATAGCAACACCTTCTGAGAAGTGTGGATTGCTGTGAAGGAAATAAATTAAGTGACTACTGAGACAGCAGAAAGGGAGAGTAGCAATCATGGGATGCCCTTTGACATCAAGACAAAACAAATGTCTTCATCTCTGCTAGAGATATATATTTGCATTTTTGCACATACTTGGATTTTTCTCTCCTGGATTCAGGCAAATCATATAACTTTTGTTATAGCTGGAAAAACATGAAAAAAACCCTGGGATTAAATGACCTCTAGTACCTTTTAGATTACAGCTATGTAAACTTTCTATTCTAGATTTACCTTTCATATTTAGATCTTTTAAAACGTACACTTACAAACTGAAGTATATGATGTAAACAGGATCTTCTGACTTCATACTCGGCTTATACTTTAGGAAACACTTCAGTCTTATTTAAAGCAAAGTAATTTTAAATATCAAGTTGAACATCAGAAAGATGTTAGATTTCATCTGTAATATAGAGCTGGTTCATTAGGTTTCTCTTCAGAGAATTTCCAGTTTCTACTGAGTATTATTACTGCACAGTCTGAAGAAATTCAGAATTGTCCATATAGACATTACACTATATGAAAACTATATCTACAGCTTTTCCTATTTCTTATACTTGGTGGTGAGGAAGAATGGTGCCATGTGTGTGGGTTGAGGGGAGCTGAATGACCTTTCTCCCAGCCTTTGGTTTCAAGTTATTAGGCGGCATTGCTAATTGGCTAAGAAAGCACAGAGATGGTCTATTCTCTAAAGCATTCATACAACTCTTCTTAGAAAATGCTGAAAGCATCTCAATTTTGAGGCTTGTATGTGGGCAGAGGAGGAAGTAGTTGGTTGTGTGTGAGATTTTAAAATATTTTCTTTCTATGTTCATGGCCTTGTTTCTTTTGCTTTTCCTTGCACACCTAAAGATAGGAGTTTCTAGAACCCAAAGCAGACATTGTTTTCGTTCTGCCTCTTCCATTCTTCAGTGCAGCAGTAGAAATGTTCAAATATTTTAAATTTGAAGTTGTCAAGAAAACTCAGAAGACCTGCCATGGTCATCTTCACACCGTCTGGCTATCACTCCACTCTTCCACCTCATTCTTCAGCTCTCCTGATTGTCATTTAGTGTGCCTACATGGTTATGTGCATGCAGCTGTCGGAGCTGCTCTGTGTTCAGCACTAACTGGGTTAATGTGGGCACAGTCTTGAGATGCAAAGCCCAGTGCAAAACTCTGCACTACTAACATATCTGAAATAGTGTTGATGCTTTTCTGTGATCCCAGCCAGTATCTGATGTTTGAATCTGAGTGTTTGTCTCTTGAATCAGTGTCATTCTCACCTTCTTACAGTCGGGAGCTTTGACTGTCCTTTTCAGATACAGCCTCACAAAAATACCAAATTCCGAAAAAAAACTCTGGGCAAATGAGGCAGGAGGTGGGGGCTGATAGGGAGGGGCGAAATGAGGGTAGAGCATGGGGTAAGGGAGCTGCCACTGGCAAAGTGGTATCTTCTAGTGGAACGGGGTGAATAGACAGACCCTGCAGGCATCCAGAACTTTCAAAAGTGATAAGAAAAAAGATCTCCTGCTTATTGAAATAGTAACAATCACCCAGATTATTCTTGCATAGCCAAGGGTTTAACCCACTTAGGCTGAATGGCTGCTTAGCCGTCTGCTTGTCAGCTGGGTCCTTTGCAGTGTAATCTCTGATGGCTGCTCACCTATAGAGTGTGTGTGGCTATCTGTGTCTGTATGCACAAGCATGAACAGATGGAGTATATTGTCCTGTTTGCAGTTGTTGAATGCTTTTCATCTTTAAGACTGCAATAATCTATTTGGGGATGGAGAAGGAAAAGCTCTCAGAGATCTTTCTTTCCATTTCACAATGAGAAGGACCAGCATAAAACCAAATAAGCATATTTCTCTTAGAAGGCAGAAAAGAGTTTGTTTTCAGGAGTGCCAAGATGGGTTTAAATGCTTTATGAAATAGATTATTAGAGTTGGAAAGCATATAGTGCATTATCCATGATAATGCAGCTTGCCTCTGGGTAGACTGATGGCAAAGTTATAGTCATCTATTCCTTCTCTTCTCTTCTCTGTGCCTAATCGCACAGGCCTCCTTATAGTAAATATGGGCTGTAACTGCCTTTTATTCTCTTCCTTTTTAGTTTTGCACAAGGATCCAAGACAAGTGTACCTTTGTCTGTTGGAAATTGGGCGCATTGTATCCAGGTATGTGATCTGTACCTGCTCCTAACAAGAATTGAAAAACACGTTCTATTAAGTGAAAGCTGAGACAAAGTTAGGAAGATCTGCTGTCATGAAGTGCAATACAATAGATATTAATTCTGTGCAGAAATTAATTAGTAGCTTTTCTAGGACTATTGTAGAGTATGAGTATTTTTTCAAATATTTATCAGACTCTCTTCATGGAAAGGTGCTGATCCACACTGCTTTTTATAGCTATGTGTTTAAATGCTACGTTTTGCTTATTATGCGTAAGTGTACATCTTGGAAGAACTCATTGAACATTAAATACAGTTTTAAGGTCTTTAGATTTTAAACTTTTTGGCAGGTATCTCTTTATCATTCTTTAAATTTAGACGTTTAATTTATTTCTAGTGCAGAGCTGCAAGCTTTAAGATAGTTTATCTGAATTGGATGTGACCTAAATTGTGTAGTTTTGACAGTATTTTTACTGCCTTCTCTGGTAGCTCAATGACCACCTTAGAGAGAGCTGTTACTAGAAACTCAGAGCTGCACCTTCTTTTTGGGTTATCAAGGCAGTCATTCCTTTGACTGATTTAGTGCTGTTCCTTTTCAGTCAAGCCACTCAGAATTTGCATGTTTGTTATGATCAGTTTTCCTAAGTAAATTAGTAATTAAACTCCTTACTTCTGCATTTGAGGTATGGAGTTGAACCTCCTGTACTAGTAAAACTGGAGAAGGAAATTGAGCTAGAAGAAACACTGCTGATGACTTCTGGACCACCATCACCTGTTAGCACAGAAAAGTCATGTTGTCACCATGGGGAGCTACATGAGGCAGTAAGTACTAGTTATTTATTGTGATATGGGCTTTAAATCAAACTCTTAAGTTTAGTACTTGTATGATCTGGCTGAGTAAGCACAGACTGTTTTTTATCTAATATTTGTGAGCCTCCTTAAAAAGAAAACAGAAGAGTATGCACCTCTTTTGAACAATTTTTCTTTTTTTTAATCTAAGCAAAATGCTGTCCTATATGTTTGACGCCAAAATGCATATAACTTGCCTTGATTCTGTCCCCCACCACTTCATTGCTTCTTTGAGTATAAGAAATAGTCTCATTCAGTTTTTCTGATCTGTTGAGAAAAGTTTCTATGACTGTAATATATGCTTCTCTTCAATTCGATGGTTTCATAAAACTCCATCAAATGTTAAAGTAGGCTTTGATGAAACTCTTCTGAAAAAGACTTTAAATAAAATCTCTGTAGATGTACCAGTTGGAAATAAGTTTATATGCAGAAAAGGAAATTATTTGTACATAGTATGAATTGTTCCAAAAGGAAGGATGAACAACTTTCCTATTTGGCTTAAAAATGCATTTTGGGACTGAAGTTAATTTATTTTAAAGGTCCTCTGTGTTGTTATGTAAGACTTTGCTTCTTTGGGAATGTCAGTCCCCTGATCCTCGCTCTCTCTTAAAACCCTCACTATTTTTCCTGCTTGGCAATAGTCTTAACCTTCTAATTTGTCAAGTTTCTAAGTGGCTGTAAGAGGCACATCTTGTCTAACGCTGGACTTATTTGGGGACTGCCTTTCTCTGTTTTCAGTGGTTTCCTTCTTGGGTGTCACATAGAAAATTAACTTATAAAAGCCTTACAGAAAGTTAGGGAGAAAGCTGAAGTAGCCCTGGGTCAGATGTAGTAATGGTTCTGGTCACAAGAGCGACCCAGGCACTTGTTTCAATTTCTAGAGACCATAACAATGTCTTTATAAGGTTGTGGTTGGGATTTGATGCTACTATACATAGTGTTATGGACAAATCTTAAAAGCAAAACTAGAAATAACTTAAAATTGAAGAAATAATGAAAATTGGATTGGAACATCTTGAATTTTTTGTCTGTACATACAATTTGTTCTTGCTTTTAATTTTTTATGCTATATTTTGAAGCTCTATGCAGCTGAGATTTTCTTGTGGGGGAATAGAATTCTAATGTTTTATTAGATTATGGGATGACGATATCAGTATCTTTTCTTGTATTAAATATCTCAATAAACCGTTAAACACATGCTTCTGTCAAAATACTAACAAACGCTTTTGATTTTAATAACTAGGTTAAACATATAGCAGAAGATCCTCCCTGCAGTTGTTCCCATCGATTTTCAATTGAATACTTATCAGAGGGACGTTATAGACTTGGAGATAAAATACTCTTCATACGAGTAAGTAGTTTCTAAGAAATCCAATTTATATTCATAATGGGGAGAGAAATGCTTTTAAGTGGAATACGTCATTTTTATAGTATTGTTTTAGAATTACAGAATGATTTAGGTTGGGACACCATATCACCCAATCCCTTTTTCAAAGTAGGTGTGGCTACTTAGATCTTACAACCATGGATTTTACAACCACACTAAGTTAGTTAATCCTTTTTGGTGGTTCTAAAATTTCAGTAACACCTTGCAATATAAATAAGGATAATGCTATAGACTATCCTGAGAACGCTGCGTGTTCAAAACCAGGACAGGACACTTGGAATTTATAATTTGCAGAATAGTTGAGCACTCTCTTCAGCAGGCGTCTGAGTTTGTGTTACAAGGACATCTATAATTTGAACAAAACCAGTATCCAAAACTCTATGTACTAATAAAGGTGCTGACAGAATGCTTAAAATGTCTTCTGTATGTATTCTTGCATTATTTCCCAATGCATAATGACAGTCTCTGCAGGAGAAACTATCTAATAAAAGAATTGGGAAGCATAAACTTTATTTATCACATAATTTCTCTTTTCAAAAAATCTTTCTCTGTAAGAAAGGAGGTCCTATTTTTTGTCAAGAAGACATAATGCTGCATAAAACAACATAGAAATTTCTCTTGTTTTTCTCCTGTCTCCACCCCTTCTTCCTTCATTCTCAGATGCTACATGGCAAGCATGTGATGGTACGTGTTGGTGGAGGCTGGGACACTCTTCAAGGTTTTCTGCTTAAATATGATCCATGCCGAGTGCTTCAGTTTGCAACTCTGGAACAAAAAATCCTGGCCTTTCAGAAAGGGGTCACCAGTGACAGTGTCTCCAACTCACCAGTGAGAATTCAGGAGCCTCCTGTTATGAATCCAATGACAGCTGTCAGTATGTTTCCAAAGCAGCCATCAAGACCACCTACTCCTCTTTCAGCTCTTGGGGCCAGTGCCAAGAAGACTTTATCTAAACGTCCCCAGTCCCCTGCCTTGGCATCACCAAAAGTGCCAGTGCCCCCATCCTCCACAGCCAAGTCGTCGACAGTCAGGTCCAAATTACAAGGGTGTTCGACAACAAGCATGCAGTCTCCTTTTAAACCCTTAGCTGGTACCTCAAAGAAACTTGAGTCTCCTGCGCACAACTCACCAGCTTCTGCTCCTTCACAGCCTGTAAACAAAAGCTCTTCATCTGCAGAAACAAGAACAGCTCTCGTTCACTCTGAAACATTGCGCAAACGTATTCGGTCCCCTGATGCTCCCAAGGTGAAGTTTGCCCTGTCTCAGGGCTCCTCAGCACCAGCACTGCATCCTGCCCCCTCGTCCTCTAAGAAGCAACCGTCTTGTTTGCCTGGGACAGCTGAAACGATGGCTTCAAAACAGAAACGTGTTCCTACTAAAGGTAAACCTGTGTCTGTCACTAAAACCAAAGCGAATTCAGTTGTTCTGAGGGCTGCTCGGCTGCCTGTTACAAATCTACGTGCTGTATCCAAATATGCACATTCTCAGCAGCTCCTCGTAAATCCTCCTTCTGAAAATGCTATTCAGACCTCAAGAACTGGGTCTCAGCGTCCTCAGAAAGCTCCACAAACAGCTTCTGATCTGGCAAGGAACCTGAAAAGTGCTTCAGTCCTAAAACACTCAGCTTCTGCACCTTCCCTTGCAGTTAGCAAAGCATCAAAGTCACCGCCTATGCTGGTATCTACAAGCAAAAATGTATCATCAGCTGCCAATAAGCAGCCAAATGTCAGTAAAATCCCTCAGGTTGGACCCACTTCATCCAAACCTCCTGAACGCACTCCCTTATCTGTTGTACGGCTTCCTCAAACTCCAGCCAAAGCGATAGGAACCAAAAAGCCAGTGCAGCCTTCCACAAAAGGTCAGCCTTCAGCCAAAAACTTGCAAGCAAATGAAAGCTTGGCCCCAACAGCCAAGAATCCTCTCCCCAAGGGAAAAACAGCAGCTACGTGTAACAAGGCAATGTCTGGTGTATCAAAGGGTCCTCTTGCGAAAAGCAGGCAAGATGATCACTATTTTGTTATGACAGGAAGTAAAAAACCCAGAAAGTAAACTTACTGTTATTTTCTGTGGAAGTTTTAATTTTGTTCAAATGTTCCTCTTGTATCTGCTACACTGAGGACAAGAAAAAAGTTAAATAACACTACATTTACCGTGAATATTAAGTATAACCTACATTATGCTGCATAACTTGCAGCAAGAATTGTATTTGTTTTGTGGTTTAGAAACGCCTATTTGGATATATTTAGAAGTGAGCTTGCTTGCTCTGTAGCACTGTGGAATAAAGTTTGCTGCTAGCCTGACCTGCTGCAGGGAAGGTAGGAGAGAGGAAAGGGGAGCTAGGGCTGCTGCTTTTGCTGCTGCTCATTTTCAAGGGAGTGAAGCCTGCCCAAGAAATATCTATGCAGGGCAGAACCTGGGTGATTTCAGCGGTTCTGACACATCCGCATCAAGGCGCGTGGCAAGCAATAGAGCTGCGCACAAACCGTAAGATTTCTAGTACCTCAAACAAAACTAGGTCCTAGAAATCAAATTTGGGTTATTAGAAAGAAATCTCTAGTCATGTTTAGATTTGACAGCTGCCATTATCAGTGTTCACTGTGCCCCCCATATGCCTTAAAGTGACTCCAGCTTGCTTGGAAGTGGAGCCTTCTTGGTTTGCGTTAAGTTGGACATGGAAAATCATGGCCTTGATCGCTTGCTCTCATTGTGCCTTAGCCTCTCAAATCCATGACAGATCTCTTCAGTGAGCAATGCTACTTTTAAAACCTTGGGCAGAAAACCTTACTTAGTTCATGTTCCAAACTGACTATAAGTAAGCCCTATCTTTTCTAGAAAGCTCTTGGCTGTATGAAGTGCCCCAGTTGCTGGGAGGATGCTTTGCCCTGGGATGGAGCCCCAAAGCAGCTCCTGTTCCAGTGATGCAGAGCTGCAAGTACTGACCTGCACTGGCAGAGGCTCACTGCTCTGCAGGAGTGGCCTTTACATCTTAAACTGAGTCACTAAATATTTCTCTCAGTGCTACAGATTAATTTTTGTGCACAGTCTTAGTCCGCAGTGGCCTTTTTTGTTTTATTTATGGAGACCTTCTTACTGGCTTTCCTGTATTAACTTTCTGGAGGTGAGAAGTAGTTTACCAAATAGGTAATGAGGGACTCCATTTGCCTTTAAACATCTGAAAGTGCCAGAAAACTATGCACTCTTTACATTCTCACCTCATGAAGGCTTTCAGTGGGTTAAACATCTGTGGTGCTTAACACCTTTACCCTTAACAGGAGTGAGTTTCATGGTAGATTAATAAAAACTACTGTCTTTGGAAGCAGCGTGGTTTGGGATATTTTGGGTTTAATGTATAGCTGTTCCTACAAACACTGAGGAGCTTTCAAGGTCTGTGAAGAGACACTGCTGACTTCCACAGAGGGTCACTTCTGCTCTCTATTCCCAGGATATTTACTTATGGGCAGGAGAAGAGATGCATGGAAACCACAGTTTCTGATGTTATATATTTAATAATTTTCTTTCCCCTGGAACTAGAATAATCAAGCATCACAAACTAATGAATTTTCATGTGCAGTGGCAAAGTCATTGAGCTGCCTTTCTGAGCACCTTGTTAGCTTTTTTATTTATGATTCTATTTATGCATATCTACTGTACAATTCTGCTTACAACCTGCTGGGAGTAAACAGTAAATACCAATATTCAAGCTGTAGGAGGAAATCAGATCGGTTTTAATAATGTAGATGCAAGTCCCACAAGCTCATAGAGGGACCTGTAAGTTTGGGGAAGGCCTTAGGATTACTACTGATAAATACACTGGTCAAAGCCACTACTGCAAATGTTAAGAACAGTATTGACTGTAGTGGACTTCTTTCAGGTTTGATAAATTTGGCACACAGTTTCCTATGCTGAAAGCATTTTACAGTATATTACTTGTTTTTTATTTCGGGCTTCCAAATAGTGAGCCATGATGTGATATATCTCATGCAGATTAATAGCTGAATTTTGGGGGGTTCTCTCTGTACTGTGTCTGGCTGAGATGGAGGTAACTTTCTTCATAGCAGCCCATACGGTGCTGTGTTTCAGATGTGTGACTAAAACAGTGTTGACAACACACCAATGTTTTGGCTGGTGCTGAACAGTCCTTGCACAGGGTCAAGGCTTTCTCTTTTTCCTGCTCTGACCCCACAGCAGGTAGGCTGAGGTGGGCAAGAGATTGTGAGGGACGTGGCTGGGACAGCAAACTCGAACTAGCCGAAGGGCTATCCCATATCGTATATCATCACCCTCAGCAATGCGAATGGGGTAGAGGAAGAAGGGGTGTGTGAGGACTTCCAAGCTGGCTGTTGTTTGAAGCCTGGCCGGGCATGGGTCTACCTGTGGGTGGTAGTGAGTGATTGCCTTTGCATCACTTGGTGGTTTGGGTTTTTTCCCTTCTTTGCTTCACTTACTAAACTGACTTTAGCTCAACCTGTGAGTTTTGCTTTTGCTGCTCTTCATCTCTCC
>NW_010165794.1:79461-81227 GCF_000695765.1 Mesitornis unicolor | reverse complement strand
TGAAGATGAAGGGGAGAGTGAGTGAGTGAGCAGCTGTATGGGTGCTTGGCTGCTGGCTAGGGTCAATCCACAACACCTTTTGAACTGCTTACAAGGTTTTTAGTAATTTAAACACTGAAACTCTTGAATCTCAGTTAAAGCTATCTCAACATCTACTTTTTTTGAACTATAACTTCAGAGAAAATGAAGCAAATGGCTTAATCTTTGTGATCCATTAGCTCATGTAATAGACTGAATTTTATGGTTCAAAATGGAATAAAAAGCATAAGTTTTACAGTTGAAATCTTAATCAGGTAATCTAAAGATGGTTCACCTGTTACATATGGGTGGACTTGGTTTGGTTTTATTACAAAAATAGTATATTTGAGCACTGTCCACCTTCTGTGAATATTGCAGTCTCCAACTTCATAGTCATATTCTAATTATGGGTGTCGTGTAACATGAGGTGAGTCAAGAATAAGATGTAACAAAGAACCTCCTAATGGAAATATATACTCTTTTTGTAATGTTTACATTGCCGAATAGCAAGCCTAATCTTCAGCCTGTATTACTTTTTGTGAGGGAAAGATAACTTGGAGCAAGAATATGACTGAATTCTCCATGTGTTATCGATGTCCTTCTGTATGAGTGCTTATTTTAAATAAACATATACTGCACCTTTTTTACATGCACATATTTTTTTCTGCTGTCTTCTTTTTGTGCAGAGAGAAAGAGAATGTATTTCAGAAAGCCTATGTTTTTCTTCTACCACCACATAAATAGTAGCTTCCATCACAGTCTATTGTAAAGACATAAATAGCAGCTTCTAATCCATTGCTTTGTTTGGAGTTCAAGGCCTCTTTACTCTGATCCTGGTTTCAGTATGATTAATTGAGTAGGAGGAGCTGCCTGCTCTTTCCTAGCTGGCAATGTGCCTCAGTAGTTTCAGATATACCTCTGTGAGAGTTTTATTCCTTGCTATTTGAAATATAAAGCACTTGTGTGCCAATAATTTCCATGCTTACATCTTGTCAATGAATTTTAGATCCATCTTTGTCTCTGTTGCCATCAATAACAGAAACTTAATTGATTTTATTGAGAGGAGAATTGGGTCTTCTCACTGAAGTCACTGAATTAACATTTTTTTCTCCCTATTTCATTAAAAAAAAAAGGTTTTAAAAGCTGCAGTTCTCTGTTCCACAGTGGCTTCAGTTCCTGCTAGACTGATGCTGGTGCCTAATCACATAGCTACTTATCCTTCCACTTCAGCTTTGTCTAGTAACTGTATTCTTGCAGCATCTACCATACTTGTTCCTATAGGACCAAACTCTGCAAACTTGTTAGTTATGGCTTTCTTTTAAGAGACGATGGTATTATAGCTGGCCAATAAAATACAAAGACAGTCCAAGACTCTGCCAGGTAAGTATCTTAACCACTGAACTACAAAATCAAGACTCCTTGTCCCAGGGAATCCTTGAATCACTTACTGTCCACCAGTAAAGCTTTAAAAGGAGATTTGGAAGATGATTTTTCCTCCTACTCCAAAACTGCCTTCATTGCTAGTAGGTATTACACATTCTGGTGAAATTGCATGTTTTGTTCTGGATGATGGTAAAGTGAGATATCTTCCTTCCTGGGTTAGCTTTCTAGCCGTTAGACCTTAATAGAAAAGATGAGATCCTTCATACTTTTATGGGTGTATAGGATTGGTATTCACTTTTTTTGAGAAAAATGCTTTCTTCTAGTATGAACACTCTAAAGCCATGCTTCCAACTCAGTGCAGAGGC